>NC_071274.1:11869004-11934004 GCF_023375685.1 Ictalurus furcatus
AGGAGTGAGGAGGCTTTTAGAGAAGCTAGGAGCAAGGATACACAGTTGTAAACCTGATGCAAATATAAATTCCCCTCCTCCTTTACATCTGCCACAATCTCAAACAAAAAGTCCTTCGGTGATGTGATGGAATTTTGTGTGAAATATAATTAAATAATAATATGCTTACAATGAGTATTGTAATTAATTGAGCCTTGCATGTTTGGATATGCAAAGCTGCACACAAGATGCAATAATTTATGCAACAATTTATGCAATGATTTATGCAATAATTTTTATTATAGTTCATTAATTCATTGTTGAATAACCCAGACATTGTACATACTATCAGTGTATTTTGATTTATTAAGAATGTTGTTATTAACCAAGCTCCAATAACATAACAGCACATCCAAAAAAAAAAAAAGGCATAACGGCATATCCCTGAAGTGCAGTGAGGTAATCCAGCTGAACACAATCATCATTAATTGACGTCGTTTTTAAGTGACACTTGTCGTGGAAATTAGACAACACTCGCAGACTTGTCCTCTGAAGGTAAAAAGGTTTATTACAGATAGATGGTTAATACAGGATAGAATAAAGCAGGATAGAATAATGAGAGTGCTCTGAAGCCCTTGTACTAAACCACTACTATATATATGAAACGCAGAGCCTCACATAATTCTGTGTACCGATAAGAAGCAGTTTGAGGCAGTTCAAACAGGCTTTGTTTTAGGATCTTGGACAGACGAACCTTGAACAGAAGAACATGTTTGTGTCTCTGTAAGCAGATAAACATTCTGTACTGATCTCAGTGACATGACATGGCCTTCTTAGGCGTTATCCTCTGATGAGAATGAAATAGAACAAGAACAAAACTATTACAAAGTAAAAATGAGTAATTTCCCTCACATTTCCCCCATTTTATCATTAAAAAATATGATAACTAAAGTTAACAGAGAAATTACTATGCTGTGAGTACATCAGAACTTCAGAATCCTTTCACGGTTCAACTGAATTCATCATAAACAAGAAATAATAAAGGCACTAAGGGTTTTTTGCGGATATAAAGTAGTCTGTAGTCAAGCAAGCTCATTTAGGGTGAAATGAGAATCGTCATGTTCAAAGGAATATTTACAATAGGAGTGAAATGGATGTCAATGGGTCATCATCGTCAGTGTCGCTGGGAGAATCTGATACCCCGTCAGGTTTAGGATACAAGTCAGGTTGGTCATCATAGGGATAGTAATCAGTCTTTGCCAACATCAGCATTTGGCCATTAGTGATTTCAATGAGCGTGAGAGACTGCTCCGAACGAGAGAAACTATACAAGGCAAAATGAGCAAGACAAGAAGAATTATTGCACCTATTGGTAGACAGACGGTTAATATCCACGAGCCCCATCCCCCGAGTACTGAATTCAGCCAATCAAACCCCGTCTCACTAGTCTGCAGAGGGTTGCGTACTGCAGACCGCATGCGTTCAATGATAGAATACTGTGTGACGAGGGGACGTGTGACGTTGTGTGGGTGTGTATATGCAGATCGTTGCTCGTGAGCGTAGGTCCTCCTAGAGGCCTCTTGATAGAGAATCACTTTCTAGTCGTCCTGTCGAAGTCCCGTCTTCTCCAGCTCAATGCTCGGCTCTGGCACCCTCCTTCAGTGGCTTTCACGCATCCATGTGGCTCTCTGGTTGACTTTCACTGCTGAATGAGTGACAAAGAGAACCTGGAATGGCCCAGACCACCATGGCTTATTCCACCTGGTCCTGCGGAAGTCCTTGATCATGATCCACTCTCCAGGCTTTAGATCATGCAGCGGACCCGTGGCTGGAGCTGGAAGTGCTGCCTTTACCTGCTTGTGGATAGAGTGCAAAGCAAAGGACAGGGTTGCACAGTAATTTAACATTGCATCATCACACGCTGCAGCGTCAGGAAGAGGTGCTGTCACAGGTCCAATTCCTGTGTGTGGAGGTCTCCCAAACAGTATCCCAAAGGGGCTAAGCCCATCCTAAGCTTGCTTCAGAACAGTATTTGCTCAATCTGTTTTTTTAGTGTCCCATTTTCTCTCTACCACCCCACCACTAGCTGGATGATATGCACAGTGCTGTTTAAGTCAATACCCAAATATTCACCCACCTACTTAAGGGCATGGTTCACAAAAGGTGTGCCATTATCACTGGAGATTTTTTGTGGGAGTTCCCCATCTAGGAATTACTTCTCCAAGCAACACCTTTGCTACAGCGTCTGAGTCCTGTTTGGACATAGGGACATGGCCTTCTCTACCTTCGAACCTCAACCCACATCATGAGTTCCGAAAACAGCGTAAACAATTTTTGTTGTTGTTTTTTTTAGAGTAATTAGAGAAACCAATGCTTTACTGTAACTATCATTCCCCCTTTTGCCGCATGGTCCCTGCCATGCATCAACTTTGAAGACAAGGACGGCCCTGGGGGCATTGCCAAACTCCATCAACAACCGTGTAGCCTGCTTTGCGCCACACAGCCTTTTCCTCGTCCATAGCTTGTGCTTGGAGGTCTGAAAGCTGTAAAGAAGGAGTGATTATTTTCTTTTGAGTTTTGGGACCATAGCTGCAGCTGCTTGCTTTGCTGCACTGTCTGCTCAAGCTTTCCTAGGAAAACATGGTCTAATTTGTTAGTGTGTGCATCACATTTGCATAGTGCAGTGTGTCAGTGTGTCAGTTTCACACTGTGCCCTGGAGAAAGTGGTAGAGGTGCTAAGCTGTCCTTTAGCATTTGGTTGTATATCGTTAGTGACTCACAATATCCTTAACACAAGCGAGTGAAAGTGTAAATACGTCCATCAAATATGAACGCAAACCAAAACTGACTGTCTTTATCAAGAGATATACTGAAAAAACGCATTAGCTAAATCTATGACTGAAAACCATTCGCTATTTGCTGGAACCTGGCTTAATATAGTGTAAGAATTTGGCACGTCTGGAGCTCTCTGTTTGACTGCTGCATTAACCGCTTGCAAATCTTGTACAAATCTCCATTCATCAGGTTGTAGGGTTTTTTGGGGTTTTTTTTGCTTCTCACACTGGAAATATTGGAGTGCGCACTGACGAATCAGGACAGGTAACAATGACCCCTGCCTTCAATAATGAATTGAAATCTGGTCCAATGCCCTCAATAGCTTCTGATTAAAGAGGGTATTGAGATTGTCTGGGCCTAAAGTCAGATTTGAGCGTGATCACGACTGGTGGTGCACTTCTAATCAGGCCTACATCATGTTTCCCTTGGGTCCACAGCCCGAGAGGTACCTTCTTCAATTGTGGGTGTGTCTCTAGGGGTGTGGGGCTTGTCCCAAGGCTCAGAAACATTCTCTTTTCATGACAAATAACATCCCGGTTAACCTTGCACATTTTCTGAAAGAATTTTTTATAAACTCCCAGTGTCGGGCTGTACCACAAGTTGGGTTTCTGTTCCCAATCTGTAATTTTCCCACTCTCACATAATCTGACCCACGGTCCCACGTCTTTCTACTGTTTGTTCTTTATTTTGGCTAATGAGACAAGGGGCGCAGATTCTGGGACTAAAAATGCACGCAACTGAGTGTCACTCAATTTGACTAAACATGCACAAAATTTGTCACACCAATATAGGTACAGCTCTTCACTTTCTGGGATATTCATAAACCATTCTTTCTCCAAATTAAAGTCTTTTCCTTCATGCACTTGCGCTGTGCAATGGAGGACAGAGGACAACATAAAATCAACATAGTTGTCCTTCATCTTATCATGTGCCAATGTCAACAAGCACTAGGCTTGTTATGCATGGACCATTGATAAACACAGAGCTCTGTTTCTTTAACAAATGGAGTTCCCAAAGATGAGTCGTCAGTTATTGTTACTCCCTGAGGTGGGGACATCAAATTTAAGTGTAAAACACACAATAAGTCCCTGCCCAGTAGATTGACTGGACATGAAGACGAAATTAGGTCCAATACTGAATGCCCTGTTACACCCATGGAGTGCAGTGACCGTGAAGTCGTCTTTGGGGATTCTTTTAAGTCACAGTGTTTTATTACTGAATACATTGCTCCTGAATCTACCAAAAATGTGACATTTTGCCCATTAACTACAAGAGATATACATAGTAACTGTGTAAAAGGAGAGGCATTATACTTTAAAAGGTTAAGGGTCCTGACTGGTTCAGACATTTGTGAATTGTCAGTCTGACTAATGTTGTATGTGGGTGTGTGCATATATTACTGTTCTTTGTGAGCTAACTGATAGTTTGGGTGTCTGATGTCACCTCTTTTGTTCCCAGGTGCCTCACCCTTCCCTTAACTCCACCTGTCAGTTCGCTTCTGCTCTGGACAGTCTCCAGCAAAATGTCCAACTTTTCTGCAGTTGTAACAGTTTAATCCTGGTCCATAGCCCTGACGGCCGGGTCTTCCTCGTCTGCATGCTTTTGGTCTTCCTCTCCTCTCCATCTTTCTTTCCTTTGCCTCTCGTAGGAGCTTCTCCATGTGGATTGCATACCTTTCCACTTGTGTGAGGTTTCCGGTGTCCCAGGTGATACATTGTTGATTGATTATAGCAGCAATTACTGGTTTAATGCCGTTCATAAAGCTGTTTCTGAGATGTGTCTCCCATGCTGTGATGGCCGCCTAGCCCATCTGCCAGAGCGTCAGGTTTCTCCAAGCCTGAGTTTGCGTCATGGATCTCAGTGAACCAGGACAGGTACTGTGATACAGTCTCTGAGTCTTGTTGTTTACACATCGCTATTTTTGTCATGTCCAGTCGCACAGGAAAGGTGTTCATCAGCCTCTGCTGGAGCGCCATGATTTGTGCTCTGTACCTTGCTTTGACTCCATCATCCCACTGTGGGTTGATCAGGCGGGCATCGTTCTCTGGGAATTCACGTGAAACCTTGACCCAGTCCGTGCCAAGTTTCGCCATGAGCAGTCGTCGTAGTTCATGATCTGAATTGTCTGCAGAATATCTGAAGTTCATCCCCAAACTTTCGTCCTCCTACTTCACGGAGCGCCAGCAGATGCATCATGCTGCTCCTGATGTCTTCCAATGTCCAGGGTCTGTGAACTAGCATAGGGCCTCCTTCTCTGGCCACTTGTAGCATTGGGGCATTTACCACGGCATGCACTGTCCCTTCTCTGTCCGATTTTGTTGGTCTGAAGCCCTCAGGCAGCAACGTTGTTGGTCCCTTCACTTGGGATCTTGTGTGTAACGCCACCGGTGAAGCTAGGACGGCTGGAGCATAGTTCGGTGGGGGTTGGTGGCTCAGTTCTGACAGGTTCGGATGGAGTGGCGTAGGCTGGGCCGCTTCATCGTGAGGTGGTGCCTCTGAAACTGCAGGTTCCTCTCTCCTTACTGGCTGTGGGCATCGCGGTGGGGCAGAGTCCAGGTCGGGATCGGCTTTCTGCAATTTAGCACACTGAGAAACAGATGAGGGCGCTGCCTGACATTTTTTCTCTCTTTTATGTGCCTCGCTCTGCCATTAAGCAAATGCCTTCCAGACAGCCAAAAACTGCACTTCGCTCTTTGTTTTAGGGGTCTCTCTCTCTCCTTTGTCTCCAAATTAAGTTTCAGTTGTTCTAACTGTCTGAGGCTAAAACTACCTTTTTCTGGGAAAGCACATTCTTTAACACATACATCATATTGATTCAAACATCCTTCCCCATAATTCACATGCATAAACATGATATTAGGATCAACATATGAGCACCCTGTCACAGGATGTGCTTTGCTATATGTTTTCCCCATATTTTATTTTATTTTATTTTATTTTTATTTTTACAGCTTCTATAACTTTCAAAATTTTAATCAATTTAACGTGATATGAAAATCAAGTGAATATGCATTCTCATACACAGACAGAAAAGGTTCAAAATGTGTGCCAAATCTCTAGACATTCAATTAATCATATAACTTATAGGGTCAATAGAGTAAACCTTAAGAATGTAAAAGAGATTACCTCTGAGGGCGAGTCCCCATACATTTGGTAGGACTTACAGTTTTCTCTTCCCTTCTTTTTAAAAAAAAAAAAAAAAATTTATTATTATTTTTATCTCAATAAAATTTACTTGTGCGTTAAATTTGCCAAATATATCATGTACCGCTGATATGATGGAATGAGTCAATGGAGCATGCCACTTGATAATAATCCGCCGTAAAAATACTGTGCCTCTTGCGCTTCTTAATAAGTACTCTCTTTACTTATCTATTCCTCAAAACGGACTCTTTTACCATTATTATCTTTCTCTCTCTATATATATACCTGTCGGTATATATCTTAGTTTTGAAACTGTGATCTAAGAAACACCAATCTCTCTGCCATCCCAAAGGCGAAGTTCCCCGAACTTCTTATAAGAAATCGCCTCCATGTAATACTTCTCTCAATGTAATACACGCATTTCTTATACCATTGACTCCCTTCCATACAGACAGCAATACACAATGACTTCATAAAATTCTAATTCTAAATCAATGACTCCCTTCCATAGAGACAGCAATACACAATGACTTTTAAAAATTCTAATTCTAATTTTAAATTCTTAATGATTCCTACCAGTCAGTGGTAAGGCTGCATCGGTCTTTCACTCTGCACAACAAAGAGCAAACCGCCTTCGCGTGAACACAAATTTCAGGGTGAAACTTTTCCACGAGCATCCTCTGGTTTGCTTGTTGTCCAGAAAAGCTGAAAAGACTCACGCAGCACAGCCAGGAGACACCAAATTGTCGTGGAAATTAGACAACACTCACAGGCTCGTCCTCTGAAGGTAAAAAGGTTTATTACAGAAAGATGGTTAATACAGGATAGAATAAAGAAGGATAGAATAAAGAGAGCGGTCTGAAGCCCTTGTACTAAACCACTACTATATATATGAAATGCAGAGCGTCACATAATTCTGTGTACCGATAAGAAGCAGTTTGAGGCAGTTCAAAACAGGCTTTGTTTTAGGATCTTGGAAGATGTTTAGATGAACCTTGAACAGAAGAACATGTTTGTGTCTTTGTAAGCAGATAAACATTCTGTAGTGATCTCAGTGACATGACATGGCCTTCTTAGGTGTTATCCTCTGATGAGAATGAAATAGAACAAGAACAAAACTATTACAAAGTAAAAATGAATAATTTCCCTCACACACTTGAGAGAGCGAGGATATTCCATCTGATTCCTCTCTCCTCGCATCTCATCCTTGCATCCTTCTCTTACATCCTAAAGGGGTGGACTAAGATGCAAGGAAAGGAAGTGAGGATGCACAAATAAGAAATGAGAACCACCCTATGCACGAAGCGAGCGACTTTAATTCCTTATAGCTTGTTCCTATAGCGAAGTGTACCAGTGGCAAAAGTTTCATACGACTCATTTTACAATTATTAAATTATTATTATTATATATTATATATATAATAATAATATATTATATATTTAATATAATATATTATATTATTATATAATAATATATTATATGTATTATATAGAATATAATAGTATTAATAATAATGATGATAATAATAATATTAATATATTTTTATATATTATTAATATTATAAATATTTCAAATGTTTAAAAAAGAGGCCTTGTTGAACAGTGTTGATATTAAAGATAGCAAATGCAATAATAATTTTTTTTAGATGTTTGATTCATTGTCATGCAACGACATATATTTCATAATAAATATTTTTATAATAACCCTTTTGAGAATATTAGTTGGAAATTGATTTGGACTTATAATAACAAATACTGTCAATAATAAAGTTTCTGAAATATACTTTAAAATTATACATGTAATTTATCCAACAAACCAGTTCTTAAAAAGATATAAAACTGATCTTTCTGAATCTTGTGTATTTTGTACAATGGATACTGAAACTATTTTACATCTTTTTTTAATGTGTGTATGTTAAATTCTTTTGGGTTGATATTAAATGTTTATTTAATACGTTAAGTGGAATTAAAATTAACATAGAGAAAATAGATGTTATTTATTATGACAAAAAAGATATAGACAAGAGTCACATTTTTATGTTAAATCTTATAATCTTACTTGGTAAGTTTTATATACACAAATGTAAGTGGTTTGAAAGCATACCCAATATCACCCATTTCATGGCTGACATAAAGATCTATTTTGAAACATTACAAGGACTTTCAAGCCGTAAAACTATCAGAACTATGGACATATATAAGAACTAAATTCCTCCTTTTTATTTTGACTATACACATATAACTTTTTTCTGTTATTTTTTCTCTTTTTTCCTTTCTTCTTTCTTCCTCTTTATTATGTGAATATCGTTTCCTTAATGTCTTTGTTAAGAATATTATGCTTATTGTTCATATATATTGTATCATATATATATAATACTTGACGTTAAAATTTTACTAATGTTTTAAGTTGTTATAGAATTCGTTATGTGAAACATATGTTTTTTGGGAAATAAATGTTAACAAATAAATAAAGTAATAAATAAACAGAGAGAGAGAGAGAGAGAGAGAGAAGCTGCGCTGGCTGAGGGAGCCGGCTGCTCTCGTATCGCTATCGCGGTATTTTGATGTCACACGTCACAATGACGTGGCATCTGCGCTGTCTCTAAGTCGGACAAAAATTGTAACCGGCATGCACCGCTTCTAGTCAGCCGCCGATTGGTGTGCGCACCGCCGCTTGGTGTGCGCATCGCCGCAAGAAGTCGCCACAGTACAGTACATGATCAAAACTAACGCTTAACTTCCGGGGATGTGATTTCTGACTGGCTTGAGGGTAAAGTCGTTACTGTTATTGAAGTTACGTTAATATCGTAACAGTAGTTTGTGCCATGTGGAATAACCCCTAGATCTGTTTTATCGTGTGGCTGTGATGTGTCCATGTACTTTACTCTCAATTTGTTCATGTGGTTAAAATCCCACAGTCACTCCAGCTAGCTGAATGCTAACATTTATGTTTACATAGCGGTCTGTTTGGAAATTGAATAGGACAGCCAGCTTTCCATACCGTGTGTACTGCACTTATATAGGGAATAGAGAGTCACATGGAATCCAGATATTTTTTTGTTTTGTTTTCCTATAATATTGATTGTGCACCGACCAAAACTTTATTGTTTGACACGATCTGTTTTCTCTGCTAACACTGATATGACCTACTCCAGTTCTCCTGATATCACGCTCCAGTCTTCAAACAACATCTGCGTCACTGCTTGATTTGACATTTCTACACATTATGTAATGAATATAGTGATCACAAAGGTTATATTGTGGAATCAGTTTATACAACAGTTGGTTCCTGTCTAATAATTTGATTGGACAGGTGGTATTCCAAGAGTGCTGATATTTAGTTTAACAGCATTGGTGCATCACTCCACTTTTTTGTGAACGCAACATAAAATTTCAATTCTAGCCATAGTTCATTACATTGAAACCGTTGCTAAACGGGCTGTCAATACCATGGCAACACATAAAAATTCTCTATCCAGCTGTGGCTTCTTTGGGAACTATTTTCATTGAGGGAGCAAAAACTAAACAACATTTGGCCATATTGTGTCTGAAATGCCACTTGATTAATGTCTTGTTTATAGAATGGTTGTATTTAAGCAATATCACAGGAGCATGAGAGCTGTTATACTGAAAATCAGCACTCTTGGAATGCTGCTTGTCACAGCTCACAGCACACCTCAGTTCTTGCAAAGATGTCCTGTGTTTCTATGTCGTATGTTCTCCTGTCGTATGTTTTCAAAGATGTCCTTGTATGTTCCTATGTCCTCCTGTGTTCCATCACAGGAAGAATTTATGGACAAGTGTTTCAATGAGTCGAATAATTTTTAAGCTTTTCTATTTTGCAACATTGTTATATATGTAAATGTATCAAACATAAAATAAGGCCAAACTATTTTATTTAGATTTTTATTTGAGTAAATAAGTCATTTTAATTGTTTACTTAATCTGCACCTAGGGTCAGACGGTCGCACCACCTGAAGATTGTACACATCGGGAGGCAAAAATGACTAAAATGAATTTTATTTTGATGCACTGAATGTACTAACATAAAGGGAATATTGTACTTTAATTAATTTAGAACAAGAAAAATAATCTTTCTTCATCACATTAATTTATTGTTTCTCTTTTGTTTACACAAATATAGTATAGCTCCCACCCTGTGAGGATTAACAAGTAAGAAAAAGAAGAAGATGGAGGAATTCTCTATTGGGACAATGGACACAGTGCTTTTAGGTTCCAGCATCGCTTTCTCAGGCCTCTTCTATTATTTATACAGAAAGAAATGCAAAACTGTGGACAAACTTAATGTGAGGATCGTCTTGTTTACTTCTGTTGCCTTTTGCTTTACAAGAACAGCCATTAACATAACAGCCTTATTTATTATAACATTGTAACAATCAGGTTTGTGTTTGTAAGCCTATCTGTATATGTAAAAACATATGCATGCAATACACGGATTTGTGGTTTCAGGATGCTCCTCATATGGCGTTAAATGAGGAACTAGTGGGACTATTGAATGCCACACCCGGGAAGTGTCTGCAGTATGTGGTTATTGAAGGTAAGCTGCTTTTAATTCTCAAACAGGAATCATACTGAGAATCTTATTGGCTGGATGAGTTTTAGATCAGTTTAGTCCTAATGTAATATAATATAATGTAATGAAATTGTTTTAAATAATGTAGATTTTGATAATTAGCTAAGTAATTCACTTCTGTGTGCTGATTCATAGGGCTATTCATGATCTTGCATTTTCAGTGTATCTTGCTGTTACTTCTCACTGTCTGTTACTTTCAAAAACATAAAAAAATCCCAGAATTGCTATAGTGCTTAAACTACACAACTTCACTTGCAATGTGGTATTTTGTTGATATGTTACTGGTCCCAAAATCTAAATATAAGAATGTAATATTGCCAAAATAGAACCACTTGAGCAACATCTTATAGTTCTTGGTTCTGCTCATATTTAATTAAAAACAGTAAAGTACAGATTTTTTTATTTATTTATTTATTTATTTATTTATTTTATTTGTATAGCGCTTTTTACAATAGACACTGTCTCAAAGCAGCTTTACAGAAATATCAACATGGTATACAGATATTAAAGGTGCAAATTTATCCCAACTGAGCAAGCCACTGAGTGGCGACGGAGGACCCTGTCCATACAAATAGATACGACCATTTAAAACTCATCCCCTGTCTCTGCAGGCACAGTGCAGCCCATAGAGGAGCCCCTGAGCAGTCAATTTAAGGAAGGAACTTTTGGTGTTATTCAGAAACTACTCCTCCAGGAGCATAAACTGGTGTGGAACAGTTTGGCACGAACCTGGTGAGACAATGTTGCATTTTGCATGGTGCATTTCTCCCCTTATGTTTTATTCACAGACTATCTACATATCTCCTGTCTACCAGAGGTTTCTGTGGGGGTTTTTTTCTAAGCAGTGTATTTCTTCAGTTGCACCCTCTAGTAAATTATAATTCCCCACATTAATCTAGTGCAGTAACATTTCTTTTGTTATAACACACTCTTCAACTTGTCAGTAGTTAGAAGTATAGTTTCAAAATCACAAATGAAAAAAATTATCAGTACTCTGTGTGTGTGTGTGTGTGTGTGTGTGTGTGTGTGTGTGTGTGTGTGTGTGAAAAAGCATTTGATTTTTTCACTTTTTGTCACATAATTATTTCAAATTTTCAAACAAAGTGAAGTATAGAACAAAGAGAACCTCAGTAAAAATACAGTTTTTAAATGATCATTTATTTTATTGATTGGAAATTGGAAAAAGTTTATCTAACACCTGCTGGCCCTATCTGGAAAAAGTAATAGCCCCCTTTTCTCACTCAAACAATTAACCACTTTTAATTGATAGTTGAATTCAATTAGACTAGACACACCCAAGCTTGATTACTGCCAGCCTGAAGAATCTAAACCTATCCAGCAATGTGAAGTAGGCAGAAAGATCTCTACAAGCAGCACACTATGCTGTGATGAAAATAAATTTGGAATAGATTGGAAAGAAAGTTATTGAAATATACCCATCTGGAAAGTTTTACAAAGCTGTTTCTAAAGCTCCAGGAAACCATAGTGAGCGCCATTATCTCCAAATGGAGAAAACGTGGAACAGTGGTGAATCTTCCCAGAATGCCTCCAAAAGTGTATCAGTGGCCAATCCAGAAAGTCACAGAAGACCCTAGATAAAAAATATAAGGACCTGCAGGTCTTGTTTGCCTCAGATAAGGTCAGGAACCATCAGAAACGGTCTGGGCAAAAATGGTATCCATGGGAGAGCAGCAAGGCAAGAATAACTGCTAACCAAAAGGAACATAAAGGCTCATCTCACATTTGCGAGAAATAGGCTCATCTCACATTTGCGAGAAATACCTTGATGACCCCCAGGCTTTTTGAGATAATGTTCTGTGGACTGATCACAACTCAAAATAAACACAATGTTGAGCAATATTTAACCTGTCCGACAAGACTGGTTAAGACTCAATTACCAAAACATAATGTCATCCATCTCTTACCACGATATAGGCAGCTATTAAGGAGGACTAAGCCTGCCATTCAGCAGGTTCAAATGTGGACCAATGATTCAAAAGAAGATCTAAGATGCTGTTTTGAGAGCACTGAATGGGACTTATTTTTTTATGATCAGGCATTAACGGTCAAACATGTTTGATATTTACAATTTGGGATCGGGGAGGCTCCGACTCGATCCAGAGCAGTAAAATAATTGTAATGACACCACACAATTGAGGATTTTTTTTAACAAAGCCTGACAAGCCTCGAACCGATCGTTGGGGAGGTTGCAAATCGGGCTTAAAATCTTCAAGTGTGTGGCCAGCCTAATCAACTTCATGCTGTAGAAAAAGTTCTATTTAAGTGTTGATTTGATTTAACAGAGCTGACAGTAATCAGGCCTAGTTGTGTCTAGTCCAGCTTAACCCCATTATGAATGCACTTTCATAGCTTTGGGGAATTAGTAACTATGGGGGCAAATACATTTTAACACAGGCCCAGTTGGTATTCAATAACTTTTTTGGGTTTTTTTGCTTCAATAAATAACATTATCATTTAAAAAATATTTTTTATGTTTAGACAGGTTGCCTTTGTTTTATCTTAGATTTTGTTTTAATTTCTGAAATAATTTAGTATGAGATACACAAAAACAGAAGAAATCAGGATGGGGCAAATATGTTTTCACAGCACTGTATTTAGCCATTTCCATTGAGACTTTCACGTACACATTTTCAGCTTCGTATAAAATCAGGTTGATTGAAACCTCTGTAATGACTCCTTGTCTTGCTGACTCTCCCAAACACACACATTTTCTACTCATCAAAAAGACACACACACAATGCTTCTCTCTCCTGCAGGATGGACCGTGAGCGTGTGCTTCACGAGCGTGTGAGCAGCGTGCCTTTTGCTCTGGTAGGAGGAGACGGAGCACAGGTGCGGGTGCTTCGTCCACTGGAGGCGTCTGGTCTTCAGATGGAAACAGTGCATGAGAAGTTCCACCAGGCAAACTACAGCTTTGGTGACCTGCTCAGCCAGTATTTGAGTGGCGAAAAGAGCAAGGGCCAGCTGGAGACTGAGGAAATGCTGAGGGTGGGTGTATCCATCACAGCTGCTGGGGAGCTCATCCTCGATTCAGACCGCCTGCTTAAACTCCGCCCCCCGACTGACGGCTCCACCTACTTCCTGACCACAACTGACTTTGAGTCACTCCGGCTTGGCCAAGAGGGCCAGGCATCCTGCTGGTGGGCCCTGGCAGGCATATTTGCTCTGGTCGGTGTTGCTGTGGTTCTGTGGGCAGGACTTCGCAGTTATAGGCAGATCCAGAGGAAATGGCACAGAGAGAGGATGAGGAGGGAGTTTGAACGAATAGGGGAGGGGGAGGGGGAGGGGGACCTTGAGAATGCGTGTGTAATCTGTTTGAGTAACCCAAGAGGGTGTGTGTTGCTGGATTGCGGACATGTGTGTTGTTGCTACAGCTGCTATGAGGCATTACCTCAGCCAACATGTCCAGTTTGCAGGCAGGGGATCAGGAGAGTCGTGCCCCTCTATCAGGCCTGAAAATGAGAGTGGATTAAGAGCTCTACAGAACTACTAAATACTGAGAGACAGTGGGATAAGATTGGTTATCCTCTACCAGGCCTCAGACAGAGAGAAGATACAATTGGAATATGAGAGAGGAAATCCACAAAAGAGAACACTGATAGAAAGGAGAGACAACTGTTTATCAGATATTCAGCCACCATTGACTTGATGTGTTAGCAAAAAGAAAGCTATGAATGAAGTCTAAGATAGCCTCTCATAAAACCTTTAATGTATTCTGCATCCTTGGCAACCAAACTTCTGTATCTCCTGAAAGCACGGAAGTATATTAATTTTAATCTTGATTCCTTAATTTGCACTTGGTTATGTGTGTCTCCTTAGTATTGTTACTGGATCTTTTTTATTATTTGAAATTAGTTGTGTCAGGGGCTGGAATTGAACTTGCAGTCACAGTAAGACAAAGTTGCAGATTAATTTCCAATTAATTGTGTAATTTTGATCCAGCACATCAATTTATTCAGCAGTTGGTAAACCCTTTATGAGCTCAGTTGAGTCAGTTTAATCAGCTAGTGTAGAGCAGGAGGATCACACAAATTTAAGTGGCTGAGAGAATATACATGGTGGAAGCTTGGTCAGGATTCAGGTAAGTGGAATGATTTATAGGCTGATGGAATGGAAAATACATAATGTCATCCTTTGAAGTAGAAAGTTGTAAAAGGTCAAAAATTTGTGAATGTGTAGGTTCTTATTTAGCCACTGCTTGAGGAGTGGTGACTGTCAGCAGGAACTTTGGATCTGTAAAGTTTTCCACTGCAACAGCTGCGTCCTACTCTGCTTACTTACTGTGTTCCTGCACCACACTTGTTCTTACTTGAAATTATGCTTTGACTTTAGAAATAGAAAAATTCACACAGAAGATCATATTAATTTGGAAGTATGGGTTAGGTGAACAGTACAATAGGATTTCTCTGAAGCCTTATTCAAGCCCTTCTGTGACTACGTTTACATGGACAGCAGTAATCTAATTATTGAACTTATTCTGAATAAGACAATATTGTGATTAAGGTGTTTACATGAGTTGCTTTTAGAATATTTCTTTCATGTTCCCATTTTGCATGTTATAAAACATAGGTCGGTTAATGGCACACGTCATTACGTCCCCACGCCACGCAGTCCGAAGTTCCCTCCAGAATTTCACGTATAAACATACAGTGTGTCTTCATTATGGTATCGTATACAGTTTAGGGTGTTTCATTTTTAATTTTACGAAAGCTTCAAGTGCAGTTAATTATTTGTCATGCTATACGTGCAAATAGACGACAGCTTGAAGCCACAGGCTGCCTGCAAAACCACATTCTTACCTACTATATAGTAGCCGATATACATATATTCCGCCTACTATATAGTAGGTAAGTATGTGGTTTCGGACACAGCCGTGCTCTTTTGTTTACCATCAAACTGTTGAGCACTGCCGTATGTGTATGTGTCCTGTCGCAAAATGCGGTGAATACTCCCACACGGTGTTAATAGTGTGATTAAGGTGTGTACTTGTCTATAATGCACTTTGATAATGTGATTAAAATAGAAATACTCCACATGTCTTAATTCGATTTGTTTTTACTTCGAGTATGATTTTAACCGGATTAAGGTAATCAGAAATCGCTGTTTACATGGTAGTTTGTTAGTCAGAGTATTGTCTTAATCAGGTTAATATCGGCATATTGTTGTCCATGTAAACGTCTGTGTGAATGACAGTACACCAGTGGTCTCCAGCATGATGCCCACGGGCACCTGGTAGCCCGCATGTAGTCTGTGAGTTGCCCGTTCTATAAATAGGCTCAATTTTATTTATTAATTTTAGGTTTTTTAAATTTATACTTACAAAAAAAGTGTTGTGTTAACATTTCATATAACATTAAAACATCAAATAAAATCATTAGGGATGCACCGAAATGAAAATTTTTGGCCGAAACCGAATATAATGAAAAACTTGGCCGAAAGCCGAAGGCTGAATACCGAACACGTTTTTCCGTGTTTTTTCCATTTATTTTGCCATTTTTTTTTCACCATTGCATAAATTAAATAGTCAAAATGTGCTTTTTACTATTTTGTCTTGCTTTTTAAAGAAAAAAAAATCAATTATGAAAACTACAATTTGAAAATATTTATTTAACACTGAACATTTTTTTTTCATTCCAGCAGGCATAGGCTACCAACAAGGCACAATATAACTTTAAATAAATAAATGAGTAAAATAAAAATATTTTAATGTGGTCATCTTTGAGCCCCCCTTGAATAGCCTATGTTAGGCCTATAACTGACTGCTGAAAGAATGTAACACACTGTAGCCTACAACAAAAAAGTGCATTGACAAGAGTGCAAAAAATGGTTCTATTCGGTTCTATACGGCTGATTATATTGGGGATATATACCGCTCGCGTCCCTGTACACCTCGCGGAGTATTATAGTAGATGTAGTATAGTTAGATACGTTGTTAATGTTATGTTCTGACTAAGTTTTTTGGATTTGTCTGCCTGCCCTTAAATAAATACGTCTTTACCTGCTTCCGTACTCTACTCCCTTACGTCTCGCGACGTGACAGAATACTCCGGAGCAGAAACAAAACAAACGCACAGTAAACATCTAAAGAGCACGTAGCTCGTGCATGTGCGCGCCCCCTCATCGAGGTCGTGACAATCGCACGTCTCACTCTGGTTGCTAGGCTATTTGGTTGCGTCATCAAACAGGTCATTGTTCGGTCAAATTTATTCGGCCTTTTCACTTGTTAATTTCACAACAGTACTTTCGGTTGCCGAACATTCGGTGCATCCCTAAAAATCATCATTTAAAAATGTAAGTATTTAGAAGTTTACACGTTATTGTTAACATACGTAGCATACTTTTCTCATGACGTAGGCTGTTCTGTGAGTTGAGGCGGTAGCGAGCTGACGGCATAAACAAGGTGAATTCAACTATATAAAAAAAAACAACGGATTAATTGTGGCTGATGGTGCACCAGGTCCTGCAAAATAGACATTATTTTAACGAGGAGTGGGAGACAGAATTTCTCTTCACAACTGTTGGAGGCAAAAGTGTATGCCTCATTTGTGGGGCTAGCATCGCGGTATCCAAGAGGCACAACGCAAGACATTGTACTACAATCCACAAGACCTTCAATAGCAGTTATCCACCAGGTACATTACTTAGAAAAACAAACGTTAGGGGTTGAAAGCAACGTTAAGCAGGCAGCAATAATTTATACCAAACCCGCTAAGAAGACACAGGCTGCAACCGAAGCTTCATTTAGGGTTGCTCATTTTTTTTGACAAAACACAAAAAATCGGAAGGGAGCAATGACTGATAGTGAACACGCTGTTTAAAGATCACAAGAACGGAGATGAAATCATGTGTGCATTCTCTGACGTTCAACTCGGGGTGAACTCAATTTTCTTTTAATAAAAAATATTAAAACAGCTTGTGAGAAATCATTAAAAAAAATTTAATGCCAGGATATCAAGATATTACATTATCCCTTTGACATAATGTTGTTCACTGAAAGTTTAAAAAAAAAAAAAAGCACCATTGTGTTTACATTTATTATATTTATATCAAATTAATTTTTTTTAGTTTTTGTGTATATCAAACAAGCAGCCCTCTAGACTATTTTATCCCTTCAGGGAGCCCTCGCTCACAAAAAGGTTGGAGACCCTGCACTACACCATTAAACCAAGATCAGCCACTAGAGGGCACAGAACCTTTAAATGTACTAACTCTCAGTTGTAAACGGAGTGTAAATTTCCATTCCGTGTACATAGAAACCCCAATCTCCCCCCACCCCCACCCATATACGTACATGTTTAATTGATTTAAGAAGCCCCAGAACAGTTCTTGCCATATGTAGCTTTTCTAAGGGGATTTCAGATTTTCATTTGTGTGTGCTGTGCCCTGGTCCTTGCGATAAGTTGTGACACTGAATCCATATTGGGTCTGTTTGTGTCCTTGCTTCTGCCACCTGCTATAAATGGAAACCAAGGGCTGAAGTTGTCTGTTGATTTAGGCTATGCTACAGTTGTTTACAATAGAATATTCAATAATATCACATACATGCAGGGATTGGTTATGGGTCTATTATTGGTAAACTGAACTGGGACAGCACAACTCAGTAGGTGTAGTAAACATCAAGCAGGAAGCTAATATATTACACATTTATGATGAATAAAGATTAAAACTTGCATTAAACTTCTAGGGTCATTGATGGTTTTGTTAAGAGTGTTTAAATCGTATTGTACCTGGTGTGCTTTCGGGGAGGGATGGACTGTTCAGAAGGTGGAAGGGGGGGCTTTTTTCTCTCTTTCTTTGTGTTCTCTTTTGTACTTTATTATGTGAGATTCCACTCATTTCTCTCCCTTTGATTTGTCTGTTGGGTTTATATAAAAGCTGTTATAAATAAATAAATAAGAAAATCTATGTGATTACCTTAACTTGTACACATAGGAAAAATAAATATGTTGAAATACATATGTAATTATTTTGATAATGCAACCAAAGGACATACAGTGGGGGAAATAAGTATTGAACGAGTCAACATTTTATTCAGTAAATATATTTCCAATGAGGCTATTCACATGAAATTCTCACCAGACTTTGGTATTAACTCAAAAAATCCACACATACAAAGAAATCCAAACATTAAAGTCCATAAATGAAGTTATGTGTAATAAAGAGGAATGGCACAAGGGAAAAGAATTGAACACACTAACTGATTTTTTTTTTAATATACTTAGTGGAGAAGCCTTTGTTTGTAATGACAGCTTCAAGACGCTTCTTGTATGAAGAAATTAATCAGCCACAGCATTCAGGTGTGATTTTGGCCCATTCTTCTAAACATATTGTCTCTAAATCTTGTTCAATTGGATTCAGGTCATATGACTGCCATTCTAACGCCTTGATTTTTATTCTCTGAAACCAATTAAGTTTACTTTGCTGTATGCTTTCGTCCGGTTGATGATGGAGTGATGTTGCTTCCACTTGCGGATAATGGACCAAATGGTGCTTACTGGAAGATTGAGATGTTTTGAAATTCCATCAATATTTTTCGCAACAATAAGGTTGCGAAGGTCTTGGGAGAGTTCTTTGCTTTTACCCATCGTGAAATGTTTCTTGTGTCACACCTTGGTAACAAAAAGCCTTTTTATAGACCAACAGTTTACTAACCCAGCTGATATTAATTTGCACAGATCAAAAGTACAATTACTTTGTAACTACTTACGGATTTCAGCTGGTTTCTTGCCTTACCTTGCCTTGTAGAACTGCTTTTTCTTACCCTGTTCAATACTTTTTTCCTGTGTCATAACACTTTATTACACATAACTTTATTTATGGACTTTAATGTTGTGAATTCTTTATATTTGTGGATTTCTTGAGTTACACTGATGTCTGGTGAAAATTTCATGTGAATAACCTCATTTGAAATATATTTAAACATTTTAAAAAATGTTGACACGTTCAATACTTATTCCCCCCACTGTAAATTTACCAAAGGACATGATTTATTTCAATATTTATTTCAGCTGTACATATCGTAGCCCTCTTTTGAAAACTTTCCTTTGTTGATCCTGTAAAATATTCAAATGAATCTTTAGTAGTCCAACAGTCATGGGAAATGCAGCACAACCTGCAAGTGTTTGGAGAACAAGCTACTTAAGGCTGTGTTCACATATAACGTCTTTTTTGAAGTTGTCAGCACCTGTTTTACATAATAATCCTATGGAGTAGACTGTGTTTTCAAAAATGACAAGCTTATTTTGGGGATGCTCTGCATTGCATTTTGGAACAGCATTTTTGCTTGAAAGCATGAAAAAAAAAAAATTTGGCCAGCAGTTTTCATCTGAAAAAGGTGTTACATGTGAACACAGCCTAATGTTGTTTAGTTACCAAGCCAAATTAGATACTAACGTAGTTCAGTCAGTGTATCTTTATGTAACATCATCTAACTAGCTTTTCTGGCTAACGTAACTTAATTCAGTACATGAATATCTATGTAAGTTAGCTAGGTTAGCAATTTATTTAGTTGTAAAAAAGGCTACATTACTTATATTTTTTCTATATCTGCTATCGCTATTGTTAACATCCACAAGAATGGGATGGGAGTCAATATCAAAAGTAACAGTCAGTATGTGGTGGCCACCAGCTGCTTTAAATACTACAGTGCATCTCATCCTCATGGACTGCACCAGATTTGTCAGTTCTGTAAGATGTTACCCCACTTTTCCACCAAGGCATTTGCAAGTTCTCGATCACGTCTAGGGGGACACATGGTTACATGTAATTTTCCACTGCAAGGATTATCAACTGTCCTTCCTGTCTCCCTGTAGCACTGTCTTAGGCATCTGACATTATGGACATTGCAGTTTATTGCTCTGGCCACATCTGCAGTCCTCATGCCTCCCTGCAGCAGGTCTATGGCATGTTCACGCAGGTGAGCAGGCATCTTTCTAGAAATCTTTCTTCTGGTGTTTTTCAGAGTCAGTAGAAAGGTCTCTTTAGTGTCCTAAGGTATTGTAACTGTGACCTTAATTGGCTACCGCCTGTAAACTGTTAGTGTCTTAAGGGCTGTTCTACAGGTGCATGTGTAATAATTGTTTATGGCTCATTAAACAAGCATGAAAAACATTGTTTAAACTCTTTCCTATAATGATCTGTAAAGCTTATTTGGATTATATATATATATATATATATATGTTTTTCCAAAGTTATCCAAAAAAAAAAAAAAAGAACATTTGGTAAATATAGGTGTGCAACAATTGTAGGTGTGCAACTTACAGTTGTAATCAAAATTATTCAACCCCCACTGCAAATTAGATTTATTGTCAAAATTGACACACCTTCAGCAAACAAATCAAACAAAAGCAATTGAAATAGGCTTAGTTCAACACAACCAATGCTTCAAGTGGTTTCCCCGAATTCAACTGAAAATGCAACTTATAATGATTTCTACAGTTTCAAAATTATTCAACCCCTTCATGGCAAGCATCTTTACCACTTAGTAGAGATCAAATTTCCCCACTCATTTATGATGGGGTTGCATGTCAGATAAAGGACCAGGGGAGACCTACAGAGTCGTTTCACAGGTGTACATTGAAATTTTGGACACTTTTCTCATTCCATCAATAGAAAATATGTTTGGTGATTATGAAGTCATTTTTCAGGATGATAATGCAAAGAGTGTTGAAGCTTTTCAAACTGCAGAGAATTAAGAGTATTTTATTTTTCACTGATAAGATTTATGACAAAATACACAAACAAGTCTTAATATCCATTGCATGTATGCTTTTTGTGTTAATTTATATTTTTAAGAAGATTTAGATTTTTTTTGGTGTTGCATGTAACATCAGACCACTAGACGTGGCCGTCCGCAAACTTCATGATATTAAAGGCCTATATTGTAAAGTTTGTTTATTTATTTAATTGTTCATCTAAATCTGATTGCTTGATCTTGATGGTTAATGTACATGTAAATTATTTTGCCTTAAAAAAATTTTTATTCTTTGTTAAATTTGCAAATGACAGTGGTGGAAGAAGTGAACCTGTTTTTTCAAGTGGAGAAGTTGATCAGAAGTTTTTTTATAGTTACAGTTTTTTTTAATGATATAGTGTTCTTGCACATTTTTATCTAAGAAAAGATTTTCCTGTTCTTTTTTTAATTAAATTATAATTACTGTTTTGAATGGCCTGAGATTCATGGTTGTTATTTTATGTAAACATTGGATCAACAAAAACATGGATCGTGTGCTAATTATTTATTTCTATAGACTGATTTGTTTTCTTTGTCATTAATGATGCATGAATGTATGAATATTAAAAATAAATTATGAAAATTGAGGTTAAGAGAATGTTATGGGGATGTTCAAGGAAAGTTCTGCAAACCAAAAACAACGTTTTTTTGTTGTGGTTTTGTTTTGTTTTTGTTTTTTTTGTTTTTTGTTTTTTTTTCTGTAAAGAAAACTTGACTGGCTAACCAAAAATAAACCTTAAAATGTATGTTCTCGGAACGTTCTGGGAACCAAAAATGGTTAGCTGGGCAGTACTCCTTGCTTCATCTACAAGTTCAACATAAGTAAGACACTTATTTCCTACCCATATTTTCTAGCTTCGCCTGAAGGGGTCAGCCTTGCTCCATTCTCTCTCTCTCTCTCTCTCTCTCTCTCTCTCTCTCTCTCTCTCTCTCCTCTCATTCTCTCTCTTTTCATTCATTCTCTCTCTCTCGCTCTCTCTCTCTCTCTCTCTCTCTCTCTCTACCCGGCGGATGACTTCAATGTTCCGCCTGGGTTTCCTTTATGATCTCAGGATCACCCCCATCCTACGGCAGACACAGACAAACACACACTGTTTACACTCTGCACTCTTCCTCCAGCTGCTTCCCGCCTGGACGGTGCGACAGCACCCCTGCCCAGTCTTAAACCACTCTGTTTCGTGGATATTCAGAGGATTTTGGTGCTATTACTCGAACTAGGATCGCTTCTGTCTCTGTCGTCTGTTATTCAGCTCGAACTTCTGTGCCATCATGTCCGAGGTTCTGCCGTACAATGAGGGGAAGATGAGCGGCTACGGAGCGGACAACGACGTTAGCCAGATGTCCTTCAGCTGCGGGCTGCAAGACTCGAGCTCGTTTTTCGGGGCGTCGCAGGCGAAAAGACCCCCAAAACTCGGCCAGATTGGCAGAGCAAAGAGAGGTGAGGACGAGATTATTAAATAGTGTAGTTCTACGTGTTTAAACATCCATGCTTTATTATTGGACAGCATTTAGACGATGGTTATTTAAGGACCCGTTTGTATGACAGGTGACTGAACACAGACTCTATAGGCTACATGCAACCTATACACCCTGCTTAGTCTAAATAATAAAAAGCGTTTCATTTTTACTTCCTGGAATGCGAGACAGTGCTTTTCGAGTTTTGAAACTATCACTAAAAGTGATTTCATTACAATATTCATCAAGGTTAAAAGAAAATTCTTTTAAAATAAGAGAACAGTGTATGTAGAATTGTTTTGTGGATTTTGTGCCTGACGCGGTGGCAAACAATGGCAGTATGAATCAAACCGACTGCGTAGCAATAATAACAATATTAATTTCTTTGTCTTTTTTCCTCACAGTGGTCATCGAGGACGACCGAATAGACGAGGTCTTGAAGGGAATGACGGACAAAGCGTCACCGGGCGTCTAAAGCTCCAGCGACGACTCGCAGACATTAAATTTTTTAAAAGATCACCGGTTTGAAGCAGTGGTCGGCTGTGCGTGAATGAGGGAGGACGGAGAGACACGAAGCGCTGCCAAAAGTCGACAGAATGGTAAACTAGAGAGAGGTTGCGACGTCAAGACTCACTTGGCATTCACCGGACATTCTACAAAATGAAAAGCCGGTTTATATTTTTAAAATAATAATAATTCAATAAAAGCATAGCTGCGCAGAAAGCCATTGACGCTGCCGCGGGGTCCCATGCGGCTCCATTATCGACCTTTGCCGCCGCTTTCCACAGTGGACGGACTTGCCATTACTTCACGACCATTTGCTTCCAAAATGCGCCGTGTAAGCACTGACCTTAGAATGCGCAGGACAAAGCACATCTCAAGCTTTATTATTGTACTTGTACAGTATCTACGACTCGAAAGACTTATCTTTAAGCTTGTAGCCTATACGCGCTTCAAACGTGAAAAGAGACGGGTGTGAACCAGAACAGCACCTGCGCCCCTGCTCAGTGTAGAGTGCATTCCAGCTGCTACTACAGCTGTTTATAGTCTAAGACTAAGACACACACACTCTCTCTCTCTCTCTCTGGATGGTGCAATGTTAATGTATGTATTTATTCTCTTAATTTAAACTAACCGATGATGATGTAAATGTAGGCTATATCCTTCGTAGACTATTCGTGTTGATAAGAAGTATTTTTGTCCGATTTTCGTGGTGATGGCGCATGATCCCGCATTGATGGACCGTGGTGGGCATGCATTACCTTCACACAATCAAAATTACTCCAAATGAATAATAGATAAAAAAAAAATGTCCCAATATAATTAAACCTCTGCAAGCAAGTTAATTTTATCTTTAAAAAAATATAAATGGCGTTGTCCATATTTGAGTTCTGTTTCTCCACCTCTTTGCATGAACTTTTACCTTCGGTGCCAATGCAGTTGACGTCATAACTTTTATGCCGTATTCACATTACTGTGGAAAATCAACGTAGCGCATGATTTACTCACTCCAGCACTGTCGGTGGAGCTGCATAGAATTGTATGTCCAGCTTTGGAGACATGGGGTGGCAAAGGGAGGGGCAGGAGCACACTAAGGGATGTACACCACTTAGTGATGTAGATTGAGAGAAACGTTGAATTTGTTTGGTACAAAATCAGTGGCCATATAGCCTAGTGAAATGACTGTATTGGCCTTATAGTTATACAGTTTCTAATACTGAAGCTACTTGGTTGAAATACATACACCATCACAATGATCACTTAAATCAACATAATATAGATATGATTAATTCTGCATGAATTACAAAAGAGATGTGACTTGAGGTCAGAATTAGTGTGGCACAATTTATTTATAGGGTGGCAGGTGTTACAGCCATGCAAACAGGTAGCTTATAAGGCTAACTTTACATAGGGAACTCTAACAAGGCTACTATTAGACAGACAAATAAATTTTTTAAACTAACCTTCAGGTTAACTAACTACCTTTTCAGGTTGTTATGGGGTTTAATACTGTAAAAGTATCCAAAGTTTGTGTGTTTTTAAAGTCAGTACACAGTGGGGTTAAAGTATATTTTTGAACCTTTGTCATTGCACTCTACCAGCACAGGGTGGGAAAAGGGATGGGGACAATATTCAATTCAGGTCAACATCCATGCAAAAAAAAAAAAAAAAAATCCACAATGATATGAATACAGCATCGCAAAGTCAGTTTTGTATTTATTTGCATTTAAGTATTTATTATATGTAGCCTCTGCTATTTTACTGTCTTAAGATTCAACAAAAATGTTTGTATCTAAGAAAGGGATGAGATGATGGCACATCTGAAAGGGTTGTAAACGTGTTTAGTATCAGACATGGGACTTCTTTTTGTCTTTCTTTCTCTTCCTTCAAAAGGATATGCCGAATGTGCTTCAGGGTTTATTTGCACAAATCAATGTTACTTCTAAATAAGAAATCATATACTGTGACTTAAGCTTCATTAATTCGTTAGAAAATGTTGACTTTAGACTCTACTGCACTGTTTACGACTATCCTCAAATAAGTGTTATTTGATGAGTTTCTGAGCTTTATATCTATGTGTTTTTTTGTTGTTGGTTTTGTACCATTCTTATAAAGAAATTAATTATGGTTTGTTGTGCATGAAACCAATTTTTCAACAACTGACATCGTTTTATGAAGCAAAGAAGCAACAAAAATGTAATCGCATTCTGAGAATGATTCATTGTATATTATGATGCCACTTTCACGGTACTTGGTGAATTAATAAATGGGGGAAAGAATCATGGACTTTTCTGAATGGCTAATAATTCTCACTGTTGACAAGTACTGGACTTATATCTAGATAAGACAGGTAATCAAATGATGCAAATCATGCAATTATCCTGCCTTAGGTGTATAGTTTGAATTAGACCCATCTGAAAACACAGAAACCAATCAAATTTAAACATCTTTCACAGATCCTGCACAATGGACATTTAGGCAGTTGATGGTGGTCTGGCAAAACCAGGCTTGTCTAACCCTGTTTTTAAAGTCTCATTTATTTCAGGTTTCAAAATCTTTATTTCTTTTCATGTAATGAAATCAGCTTTTTTTGCACAGATCAATCTTTATACAAAAGTACACAAATACAACTGGAAAAATTTACAGAATATTGAATTGTAATTTATCATCAAAATTTTTTTTCTACTAATCAACTCTCCATTAAGCCCTTCATATGAGCTCAGTTAGGGGCAGGGAGCTGGGTATACACAAAACTAGTACTGTGGCTGGTGGTAACAAGAGAATGCACATCTCAGCGCTCACTATAATTCTCTCTCTCTGACCCTCATATCAGCTTTCCTAAATAGATTGAACATCTTGTCCCACCTCCACCCCCTAATTCAAGGCATCAAAGCAGCCAGGTGAGTTAGTAGAGAAACCAACAGGATCAGCTGATACATAATACCTGCAGCCCACCTGATACAGTGCCAAAGCTAAGGGCTGCTGTACAGAAGATGAAAAGGCCTTTATGCAGCTTAATGAACCATCACGCATCTCTGACTGCTGGACTGCTCAGCGCAGGTAAAAGATTTATGAGGCAAATCAATAGCATTTTTTAGCAAATCACAGCATTTTGCTGACTTGCAGCTCAGTACTATTTTTAACTAACAAATGAATAGGCATGATTTAAGGCCAAACACAACATCTAGTTCTAAACTAGAGAAACAAATGAGATACTCTTCCACACTTGGATAGTTAAGGGGAAATAGAGCCATGTTCATAAGGTGCTTATACTTTTCATATTGTAACTAGATCTGAAAGTTTAAAATAGTTATTCTGAAATCTGAAGATAATGTGCAGTTTTAATAAAGAAAGAGAGACAGGTAGATAGGGTGCCAATACTTGTAGCATTAGATAGATAGCTAGGGAGCCAATAATTGTAGAGTTGGATAGATAGCTAGGGTGCCAAAATGTTACAGTTGGAGCTATAGGGTCCAAATACGCGTAGCATTATATAGACAGGGTGCCAATACTTTTAGCGTTAGATGGACAGATAGGGCACCGATACTTTTAGAGTTGGACAGATAGGGTGCTAATACTTTGAAATTGATGAATATAATACCAATATTTGTAGCCTTAGAGACAGTGAGAGAGAGAGAGTATTTGTTACAGGTACAATGACAGAGTGCGAGGGAGAGAAGAGGACCTTCAGGCTGTGTGCACGCAGGTGTGTGTGAGTTTTGACAGTTGGACTTTGAACTCTTGAACATTCTGAGCCAGGCTCTGAACGTTCCGTCAATATAATTGAATGGGAGTTTTTGTGATTTTTGATTGTCTGCTACAATAAAACCGGGAATCCGATCAGTTAAGAAAAATAGAACATGACGTCTGAGAGGTTTGGCTGAGAGGTCTTGGGGGCTTAGGGTAGAAGGTGCCTTGGTGACCCCAATGGGTGGAAGGTCAGATCTCAGGCTTGCAGAGTGGCAGAAGGGACTCTAGTTTGTGGCCCTCCCAAAAGACCAGTCTATTTGAGGATTGTGCTTGGGGAGGAGATGAGTTCAAACCAGACTCATTCCCGGTGGTTACCAGAGAGGACCAGAAGCAACGGAGTGGCATGATGAGTGACTCTGGCCAAGAACCTCCCATCCAGCACACTGACCATCACAGGAGGATTCAGAGGTTCCACAGGGAGGCCAGTCTGGGATGCTAACCAGAAGGGACTCGAGAACTAGGCTGAGGCTGAGGCCGAGCTGATGGACAACGGGAAGGCAGAGTCTCTTTCAGCACTGCTTCCGCATCCAGCCAGATGTCGAGGGAAATCAGTGTGTCAAGAGAGTCTGACTGACAGCTGTCTTTCACAGACAGCTCATTCTTCAGCTGCTCACAGAGTCCATTCACAAACACACAGACTCGATGGCCAGGACACGGAACTCAACTGAATAGGAACTCAACCGAAAGCAGATGCTTGGCTGCCTCCTTCCCTTGGACAGGGTGGTCGAAAGGCCTCCAAACTCATCAGTGAAGGAGATGAGGGAGGACCACAGAGCTGGCTGCCTGTCCCAGATGGCAGTGGCCCAGGTTAGGGCAGCTCGCCCCAATAACCCCCTGATGTAGGCTACCTTATCCGTGGCCTAGCTAAAGGGATGCTGGGCAAACACAAGAGAACACTTGAGCACAAAGGACCTGCACTTTCCTAAGTAACACATGTAGGTTTCATGGTCTGAGACATAGCTTCACACTGTGGTGGACTGGCGGAGGCAACAGACTGGACCGTTTGGGGAAGGACGTTGTTGAGTTGCTGGGTGAGGGGCCCAAGCTGGGCCATCATGGCCTGGTGGCTCTCAGTGAGTGTGTGGAGCTTTAGGGAAACTGGCTCTGCTGAGTCCACGGTGGCCAGATCGTTCTGTTAAATTGAACCCAGAGATGAAAGGACCCAAATGCAGAACACAGACGCAGGCTGAATGTTAACAGGATTTATTGTAGAAGCATGAGTGGAATGGGAATGGAGTGAGATAATGAGTCATCGGGGTCAGGATTTGAACTCGGGTCCACCACATAAGTAACGAGTGCACAGCTGAAACGCCACTGGAGAAAGGGGAGCGGGGCTGAGCATAAGTGGGTTAGAGCGTTCGAGTGCTGAGGCTCGAACTTGGAGCAGGAGATCCACCACAAGGCAGGGCTGGGCGTAACAGCAAGTGAGCTGAAAGTGAACAGAAAGGGAGCGAGAGCAGTTAACCTGGAACACAGAAAAAAAACCCAGATAAGCACAGGGAAACTCTACAACAAAAACACTAGACATAACAAGGAAAACAAAAGTGAGGAAGACCGGAAGTGTACCGTACTGAAGCCAGAACAATCTGGTGATGAGTGGCTGAAGAACCGGGGATTATATACACTGCTGATTGATGAGCTGATGAGAAGCAGGTGAGTCAATGATTCAATCCGACAGCCCCAGAGGTGGAGTGCACACACACATTACCAGAAACACAAGGGAGAAAAAACACTGGAAACATGGTGAAGGGAAAAACAGGGAACACGGTATAATGCACAGGCTTCTATTTGGATCATGACAGCACCTTTTTCCATTCTTTAAAAATAGCTAGTAATTAGATTTCAGAGCAAAATTAAAAATAAATGATTTCTGGTTTATTAATTAATGTCACCAAGTCCTGGTGGCCAGTAGAAAATTTAAACCTCATTTACAACAGGATGTGTCTGCGCACACATGCTCAGTTTCCTGAAAATAGCAAATGAAACAGTTTGTTGTTTGGGGATTAATCTATGACAGGGCTGTCTCTGTATGAATGTAAAAATGTCAAATGAGTTTAGCCTATTTTATACCCATAACACAGCATGTAGAAGTTAGGCCAGACTAGAGGAAAGAGACAAGAAATCATAAACTGGAGGGAGACAGAGGGAAGGAGAAGAAGAATATTATCAGATTTTTTAAATTTTATTATTATTATTATTTTATTTTTATTTTTTTTTAAAAAGCACCCATATTACAAAAATATAATTTTACCAAAATTATGGCAAAATTCAATAAAATTCCTACTGATATCCAAAGCTAACAAAATCTAACATGACCTTATACATTGCATTTGTACAAATCTGAAATCACATTCAGATTTCAAGGACCTGATAATTTTCTAATCAAAAATTTTCTAATAAAACAATAAAACACCCAGGAAACAAACAAACAAAAAACATTCCATGATGTTCCATATAACATTACCATATTGAATCCCTAGTAAAAAAGCATTTAAAACGTAACTATCAGAAAACCAGAGGTCTTTGTTTTCCTTGGCTGAGCTCACTGTTACAAGATTTTACAGGCCAATGTTAGTGAGGAAGTCCTCATTTTCATCTTCCGGAAATGTGACCACAGTGGGCAGGTCATCCGTCTGGGAATGCACCCTTCTCTCTAATGCAGCATCTTCTGGGCTAAGCTCCTCCCCTTTGGTGAGGACATAAAGAAAGTAGTGGAAGCTGTCGCCGTAGTGATAATGGTTGATGGACCAGCCATACTCTTGGCGAGCATACAGTTTCTTCCGGAAGTGTGGCTGTGCAAAGGTCACTGACACAAAACGACCTCCAGGCTTTAGGACCCTACTGATCTGTAGATAAACATGAGATGGAAAAAATTGAGAGCCATCAGAAATATTTATCTACAGATATCTACCTACCTATACTTATATATGTAGATATCTATACTAGAAAGACAGATACACAGGCTGGTAGACAGAAAATAAAAGGAAATAGACAGCCTATACACTATTATCACCATACCATTCTATTGCCCTTGGCTTTATATAATCCATACAGAATGAGCCATTAGCACAGCTGGAGATGTTCAATCAAAATCCTATTCCACGGATAAGGAATGCAATCAGCTTGAGAGAAATTTGTGATTGTATGTGTATCATACGACAATAAGATATGAATCATCTACTGACATAAAACACTAATGGGTGAGGATAGGGATGATGAGTGTGTTCAATAGAGAAAAGAGGTGAAAAATTACACGAGACTGAAATAGAGCAATGTCAAAACCTGGAATCCAATTAAAATAATGTCCAGAATGTTCCTGCATGCTATAAACCAATAGTAATTTTTCAGTTTTTAGGTCAGTAGATGTACCATGCTTTGGGAGCATCTGCTGTGAAATCAAAGAGGGGAAGAGTTCTTCAAACACAAGTGTAATTAAAAAGTAAGAAAGTGTTGTGATTAATGAATCATTCTTTGTATTTATAAGCCCAATTCTGAAAAAAGTTGGGACAGTATGGAAAATGCCAAAAAAAAACAAAAACCAAAAAGTCATTTGAAAATTCAATTCACCCTGTACTATATTGAAAACACATTATTAACACATTGTTTTACTTTGTGAATTGAATTTATTTTTGAAAATATGCACTCTTAAAATCTGATGACTGCAACACACTCTAAAAAAGTTGGGACAGTCGACTGTTTACCACTGTGTAATATCACTTTTTCTTTTAATAACACTTAAGCGTTTGGGCACTGACGATACCAGTTGGTTCATATACTACGATTGCACGACTGCCTCATCTGTTTCACATCACCTTCTTATACTTGTCACATCAGTACTTGTCACATCAGTACTTGTCACATCACTATTAGTCCTAAATTGCCCGTCCCAACTTTTTGTAACGTGTTGCATGCATCAATTTAAAAAAAGTTTACCATCAAAAACTATGCATTTGAATAGGTAAAACATAAAATACCTTGTCTTTTTTATACATTTTTTGTTTAAATACAAGTCAAGGTACATTTACAAATCACTCATCTTTGTTTTTATTAGCATTTTCCATGCTGAACTTTTTCGGAATCGGGGTTGTATAATGGACCACCATACTCAAGGTTAATGTATTTAAGTAAAGAACAGAAAAAAAAAACACTTTTTTCGGCAAGGCCAATTTTTTTTTTGGAAACGGCAAGGCCAATTCTTTTGTTTTTACTATACATTATGGGCATTTGGTTTGATCAAAAGATGAATATGATCAGATGACAGATCAGAGATAACAGATCAGAATTATAACTTTCATTTCCTGATATCTACACCTAGATGTGTTAAACTTAGAGCATGGCACCTTTTGTTTGAACCAAAGTGATCTAAAAAATTGGAACATGTGACTGACAGGTGTTTCTTGTTGCCAAGGTATGCCCTGTTAGATTGATTGTTTAAAAAAATTAATAGCTCCAAATGTCTACTCTTGGTTTGAGTCCAGGGTTTTGCCTGTGAAGACAGCATTTACTGTTAAAAAAGGATAAACCAGAGATAAAGGAACATCGATCAGAGCCACTGTACAAGGATTTGGCATAGCCAGTACAACATTTTGGAATGTCCTGAAAAAGAAAGAACCCACTGGTGTGATTTCAACCCGACAGCAAACAGGTCAGCTGGTCATGAAGCAAGGTCCATAAAGACATGGTTCGCCAAGGTTGGTGATCTTGAGTGGCCCTGACCTCAAACCCACTGAACACCTTTAGACTGAACACTGCCAGGCCTTCTTGTCTAACATCAGAGCTCAACCTCTAATTGACTAATGCTCTTGTGGCTAAATGGGCACAAAGCCCCACAGCCATGTTGCAAAATCGGAAAACCTTCCCAGAAGTGTGGATGCTGTTATAGCAGAAAAGGGGGGACCAACTCCATATTAATGCCCATGGTAATGTCGTACAATGTCAGGTTTAAAAGTTACCACTCAAACTCCATACTGCCATCCTAAATAATATGTAGAAATACAACATCAGCCTCCAAAAAGGAAACAGCACCACAGACCACTTCAATCTGTTGTTTTTTTCTGGGAAACTTGCAGTAATTGAGGGAAACGTGAATTCTGCTGTCTATCAGAAAATCCTAACAGAGAAATGTCCGGTCTTCAGTCCGTAAGTTGAAACAGAAATGATCCAAAGCATAGGAGTCCTAGTCCTAGAAATAAGTGAAATAAGCAATTAGTTCTTCACATGGTGATAGGTGTTGGATAACTTGTTTTGCTTCAAAACTGTATTGTGTGTTTACTCAGGTTACCTTTGTTTTATGTTGTCTTTCGTTTGAAGATCTAAAACTATTTAGTATAACATATACACAAAAACAGAAGAAATCAGCAAATACTTTTTCACAGCACTGTAGAATATATGCTGTAGAATTATGATGTCCCTTCACTGGGACTAAGGGACCCAAACTTATTCCACCATGACAATGCCCTGTGCACAAAGTGAGGTCTATGAAGACATGATTTGCCAAGGTTGAAGTAAAAGAACTTGAGTGGCCTGGGTGAAATATTTTTCCTTATTTTCCATGATTATGATTCAATCATTTAAGATCAGTTCAAAAATGTGATTTTTGCTTACTCATGGTCTAATGATGTTTTTGGATTTCCGTCCTTGATTATATTTTTGTCAAAGTGTTTTATTTTTCTTTTATGTTTTCCTTAACTAGCCTTGGGTATGTAGCTTGCACATACATCTGAGTATAAAAGCCAACTGTATCCAACTTATATTTAGACTAAGATTGAGACTATGAAGCGCTGTAGTGCCCAGGGTGTCTCTGCGAGCATAATAAACCATCTCTTTGACTATACCCTGGCTCTTGATCTCCTGATTCTCCAAACATCTTACTTATGGTGATGCTGAAGCATTTTAATCATCCAGAAAAGATTTACATCAGTTCCTGGCGTTGTCGGCAGGATAGGATGTACTCCATCTGATGACCCAGATGACATCACCTATCTGACCTGATACGGTGATCCTTTCCCTGGGGGTCTCGAGACAAGCATATGTCAGCACGGGTGAGTGAGTGGGTCATTCTATCCAAAGAACTAGTTGAATGTTTGATGAATCAATTTAGTGAAGCTAGCTAAAATAAGTGAGTTGAACCTAAATTAAGTTTAGTCAAAGTTTCTCGATCGAATGAGTTTTGTTTATTTTGGTAATGACGATTGTTATTGATAACAATAGTTTTGGGAAAGAGCTAGGGTAAATGCTAGATAAAGTGTGTGGAAAGAAAAAGATTAAACTATGTAAAGATATTTCAGAACAGACAGTGTGGAATGGAGAGCAATGTTTTTCAGCTTTGGAAAACTATCAATTGTAAAGACCCTGAGGCAGCTGTGCAAGTGTTTATACAATGGCATGTTTTCCTAATGCAAGACAGAGATGAGAAAATCATTACACTGATGCAGGAATGTCCTAATCATAAACGTGCTGCTATCTCTGCTCAAAACTTCAGTTTTCGAGCTCGTCATCCTCCAATGACAAGTCAGGTGACTCTGGCTTAGATCCAGCAGTCATTGGCATAGCATGCTGTATGGGGGATATGAGATGAGTTTCATTTCTGATGTCCTTGGAAACCATGCTCCCGTTAGTTATTGGGCTGATGGTTTGACATCTGACTTACGCAAGGTGCTGCTGATTTTGAAACACACCTAGCATACCTTACATCTCAGCGATCTTGCTGATACTCTTTCGGCTTATGAAGAAGATTCAAATGTAAAAGCTCATATGTCTGCTATGATGCAAACCACCACTAATGTGAATGCTCAATCTGTTCAGTGAGATGTGTGCCGTTACTGTCATAAGCAGGGACACTGGGAGTGAGCATGTTGTACAAAGAAAGCTGATCTGAGGAGGAGTGAGAAATGCACTCTGAATTCCGGAGATCTCAGCCTGACTCACTGGGCGGAGCTATCTCACAGGTGACAGCGGAGCAAATAATTCAGCTGGTACAACGTGCCTCCCATTCAGATTCATTCCCCCCCCTTCTACTCCTCATTCTTTTTAGAGATGTCTGCTGTGAGAGCCTTTTTGCAGCCAATTACACACAAGCAAGATAATCGATTGTATGTACACATCACTGTGAATGATCATGAATACATCTTTTTGATTGACACTGGTGCAGAAGTATCAGCCATTCCTACTGAGATGGCTAGAGATTTTGGTCTTCGTTTAACCAGAACGAATGTTATTATCTCTGGTGTGACTGGAGAAAATGCTCACACTTATATGACTGAACTGGTTTGTTTATGTTTTTGTCCTAAGTCACTTGACATCTCTCATAAGGCAGCACAGCTTAGTACCTCTCCTATTTTGGGCACTGATGTTCTCACAATTACACATGCAACTGGATTTTTAACCAGCTAAACCTAAACTCACTGTTCTTGCAGTTCAGATGTCAGATCCCTTGATTGCTAATTATCCTATTTAGGCTAAGCACAAGAATGACTGCAGGCTACTAGACATAGAACCAGTACGTCTTACAGGTGCACCTCCTCAAATGACAAAACAGTACCCCATTTCAACGGAAGCTATTGATGGAATTCGGCCTATAATTGCTGATTTGTTCAACCAAGGCATTCTTGTCAAAGCATGCAGTTCCTCCTCTTCTCCTCTCTGGCCTGTGAGGAAAGGTGGGCCTAAGATGGAGACAGCAGGAAGTGCACCAAAATCCCTCTGGCGATTGACAGTTGATTATCATGTTGCTAACACCTGTACTGATCGTATTCCACCACATGTAGCTGACGCAAGCACTGTTTTTGATGGCATTCCAAATTCATACACTGTGTTTTCAGTCATTGATATAGCTAATGGTTTTTGGTCTGTGCCTTTATATCCAGATAGCCAGCCATGGTTAGCTTTCTTCTTTGACGGTGATCAGTATCAGTGGACATGACTCTTACAGGGCCTCCACAACAGCCCTACATTGTATCATCAGGCATCAAGGTGCCATCTGTCAGAGCCAGAGTGTTCAGTTAAAGATTCAGTGGTCCTTCAATATATCGATGATATTCTTTAAGCCTCACCTGATATGGATGTGCATAACAGAGAGTTGTTAGTATTGCTTACACATCTCAGTGCCCATGGTTATAAAGCTAATATTTCCAAAGCTCAACTAGCTGCCAATTCAGTTAAATTTTTAGGACAATCAATAACAGCTAGACAGAGATTCATTCTTCCAGATCATGAAATTCCTCTGGAAAATCCAGGCATGATTTTGTTTACAGATGGTTCAGCTCAAGTCCTGCATGCATGCAGGCGTGCTGGATGGGCGGTCTGCTCATCACACAGAGTGATGGCTCAGGGTCGCCTCCTTGATCATCTCTCAGCCCAGGTTGCCAAACTTGTGGCCTTGACTAATGCCTGCGTCCTAGCTACTGGTTGTACTGCTACAATCTACACAGATTCACGATATGCCTTTGGTATTGTACATCATTTTAACAGTATCTGGCGGCAACATGTCTTTTTAACAGCTGCAGGCTGCATCAAACATGCTTTGTTTATATCTGATCTTTTGTCGGCATGTGAACGTCCAACATGCTTGGCTGTGGTCAATGTTAAGGCACATTGTTCCCCCAACAATATTGAAGCTCGAGGTAATGCTATGGCTGATGCTGCAGTAGGGTCTTTCAACCTATGGGTTGCAGCATATCCCACCAAAACAGGGACAGTCATGCACACCGCAAAATCATTGGTCAAAGATTTCTTATCTCGCACGTCACCCAATAGTCCTTGGCTCTCGGAAGCTCTCTGTAACAACCAAACCAAGTTAAGGGCAGCTGCATGGAAATGGAAATCAAATGATCTGACTGACCTAACCAATTACCAAACTCTCCTCTCCTCTTTTTCCCACAGAATCTCTACCACTAAAGCTGCATACTAACAGGAGAATATTAGCAGCTCTCCTAACACCCGTACTCTCTTTAAAACCTTTTCCCCTCTTTTCTGTCCCCATCCTCACCCTTCTCCTACCTCTCTGACTGCAGATGACTTTGCCACTTTCTTTTCCAACAAGGGTACTTGAATCAGGAACCAATTCTCCGCCCCAGACACCCATAGACAGACTCCTCCTGAATGCAACTCTTAACTGTCTTCTCCTTGGTCCGGCTGAGCATGTGAGTGAGAAGGCACGTGGAGTGAGCTCCCGAGAATTTTATCTTTTAATTGTGTTTTTCAGGCAACCTGAATCTTTTCTAAGACATTTGGTGCGTTCATTTTCAATTACTTGGTCTACAATTATAACCAGAAAGGACTTATGGCTTCTGAAACACTACGGAAACCTAAATCTTAACCGAGCATGACGAGTCATGGCGACAAGCTACCGTTTGACCTGGAAAATCTCCGCACCACTTTAATCACGGAGCTAACATCTACCATCGCAGTACAGGTGAAAGCAGCTATTGACTCAGCTCTGGCCCCAGTTGTTGCGGCTTTTGAGAGTTTTAAATCGGGCATTGAATCACAAGGACGGTGTATTGACGAGCTTGACCAGCACCTAAACGATTACAGTGACCGCATTGTAGCACTGGAACAGACGGTGCTAAAGCTAACTTCGGCTAACAAACAACTCACCGATAAAATGGAGGATCTGGAGTCCCGCTCACGGCGCTGCAATCTCCGGGTCGTCGGTATTCCGGAACGAGAAGAAGGGAGCGATACAGTAACGTTTATGTCAAAATTTTTCCAGGATGTCCTCGGCTCAGAACCCAACCGCTCCATTGCTGGATAGAGCGCACCGTATTGGCCCCGCGCCCTCAGAGGAGCGAGAGAATCAGAGGCCCAGAGTGATGATTGTGCGGTTTCACTACTTTCACAACAGAGAAAAAGTTGTTCGAGTTTCTATTCTGATAAGTAAGACTGTGCCCTTTTCTTTTGATAAAGTTATTTCTGATGTAAATGGTAGATATGTGATTGTGGAAGGGAAATTTCACAAACGCCAGTGGTTTTGGTGAATGTATATGCCCCAGATTTTGATAATGCTCCTTTTGCTCAGAATTTGTTGTCAAAAATTCCTGCTTTGAACACACATCTCTTGATATTTGGGGGAGATTTAAACTGTGTTATTGACCCAGTTTTGGACAAATCTAGCGCTGTTGCAAAGGCTCCCTCTGCAATGGCAAAGGTATTCTCTGAGTTTATGGTTCAGAATAGTTACATTGATCTGTGGAGGTATTTTAACCCCACAGTGAGAAAATATTATTTTTTTTCCTCACGTACATAAATCTTTTTCTCGCATTGATTACTTTTTTATTAATAATTCTCTAATTTCTCGGTTGTAAACTCTGAATATCTACCAATTGTAATTTCAGACCACGCTCCTTTAAGTCTTGACATTCTTCTACCTTCACATCGCAACTTTCGTCCACCATGGAGGCCATGGAGAGTAATTCTCTACTTTTATCCGATTCAGCATTTTGCAAGTATATCTCTACTTCGACAGATGATTTTCTTCTTACTAATCAAACTGATTCAATCTCTTACTCTTTACTTTGGGAAACTCTAAAGGCCTTCTTAAGGAGACAGATAATCTCTTATTCTGCTCATGCCAATAAGCAACGCAAGGATAAGAAAAAAAGAGATATCTGATAATATTCGAGCTATTGACGACCAATAGGCTCTCAACCCGACCCTTGAGCTGCATAAACAAAGGCTTAATTTGCAGGCGGAGTTCGATTTGTTATCGACAGGTGAGGCGGAGAGGCTTTTGTTACATACGCGTGGCAATTATTATGAATATGGGGACAAGGTCGGTCGGTTGTCGACTCACCAACTGCGTAGCTGAGCGGCTTCACGCTCTATTGCTCAGGTTATGGAGTCCAGTGGTGCCTTAACCTCGGATCCTGTAGAAATGAATTCAACTTTTAAAAGCTTTTACTCCTCTTTATACACAGCTGGAGCTCCTGACAATTCAGGTAACATGAACCATTTTCTTAGAAATATTGATTTTCCCAGAGTTGACCCTCTACTGGCATCTGAACTTGACAGCCCCATCACCTTAGATGAGATCATTAACTCAATCAATTCATTGCAATCTAAGAAATCACCTGGCCTGGACGGGTTTCCTTCCAAATTTTATAAGAAATTTCATGTTACATTGGCCCCATTACTTCTGGCTATATTCAAGGAATCCTTAAAACTAGGTACGCTGCCACAAACATTGAGACAAGCATCTATAACTCTATTGCTAAAGATGGGAAGGACCCAACATTATGTAATTTGTACAGACTTATTAGCCTCCTCAATGTTGATGTCAAGATTTTAGCCAAACTTTTGGCCACTTGTTTAGAGAGGATTCTCCCTAGCATTATTTCAGAGGAGCAAACCGGATTTATAAAAGGATGGCATTCCTTTTCTAATATTCGTACTCTACTTAGTATTTTATATTCAAAACAAAACAGCAACTCCTCTGAAGTGGTCATCTCTCTGGACGCAGAAAAGGCGTTTGATAGGATAGAATGGGAATATCTTTTTAAGGTGCTAAACAGGTTCTGCTTTGGGGACGGACTGATATCATCGATCCATTTATTATATGTGGACCCGCAAGCTTCCATATATACCAACGATGCTAAATCTGACTATTTTACTTTGTCACGGAGTACGCGCCAGGGATGTCCTCTGTCGCCCTTACTTTTTGCCATAGCAATTGAGTCTCTCTCGATAACACTTAGAACTCTTCCTGTATTTCAGGGTATAATTCGCAAAGGAATTGAACATAAACTAGCCCTATATGCTGACAACTTACTACTTTATGTTACAGATCCAATTGCATCTATTCCAGAGATAATACGTCAATAATAATGACTTTGGGAAATTTTCCGGGTATAAACTGAACCTACAAAAGAGTGAATGCTTCCCCATAAACCAATCTGGCCAAAAAATAAAACAGACTGAAATACCTTTTCATTTGGAGGATTCAAAATTCAAATATCTCAGCGTTAATGTCGCCCGTTCCTATTCTGCATTAATGGTGGCGAATATTACACCCTTAATTTCATACATGAAGTCAGCCTTTCAAAGATGGGCAGCTCTACCATTATCCCCTCTTGGTAGAATAAACACGGTAAAAATTCCTCTACCTTTTCCAGTCCATCCCATTGTTTTTACCCAAATCTTTCTTCAAGAATATAGACCAATTAATCTCATCATTTATATGGGCAGGAAAAACTCCCAGGGTTTCCAAATTTTCATTTCAAAAGAGTCGACTAAGTGGTGGCCTCTCCTTGCCCAATTTCATGTATTATTATTGGGCGGCTAATATTCAGAAACTGGTGCTCTGGGTGCAGGCCCCCTCTCTTCCATGGTGCCACTTAGAAGCAAATTCTTGTATTTCAACCTCCCTCCCTGCTATGGTGTTCTCCTCCCTTCCTATACCCCTTTCACAATACACGGATAATCCAATAGTATGTACCTCTAAAAATTTTCTATCAGTTTCACCATCATTTTAAATCCATCTCGGCCTCAACCATGGCACCTATATGTAATAACCACCTCTTTCCCCCCTCCTTTATAGATTCCACATTCTCTTTTTGGGAAAAGAAGGGTCTGAAATGCTTTGAGGATCTTTTCATTAATAATGTGTTTGCAGGCTTTTCTGAATTGTCCTCGTCATTCAGCCTGCCTCTGTCTCACCTATTCCGTTTCTTTCAAATTAGGCATTGTGTCTCCTCCCTTTTCACTGGTTTTCCCTCCTTACCTACAAAGTCTGCATGGGAAGAGGTGTTCAAGCTGATTCCTCATAAGGGTGGCATTATTTCACGGATATATGCAACGATCTGGTCACAGGACGATGCTTACAATATCAAAACCATTAGTACTTGGGAAGAGGAGTTGGGCCTGGAGCTTGAGGATGATTACTGGGGCAGAGCGTTAGATAATATACGTACTGCCACGTCTTGTGCTAGTTTCATACAATTTAAAGTGGTCCATAGAGCTCACCTCTCTAGGAGTAAACTGTCTAAAATATATCCCAATGTTCCGGACATGTATGAAAAATGCAAACTTTCGCCCTGTAACCTCAGTCATATGTTTGCACTCTGTCCCAAACTGCAGAACTTTTGGTACTCTTTCTTTGAAACTATGTCCAACATTCTTAAAATCCAATTGGATGTCTGTCCTTTAATTGCCATCTTTGGTGTTCCATCTCAGCGTCAGCCTCTGAACCATAAATAAGCTAGTGTTGTGGCTTTTGCATCATTACTTGCTCGGCGCAGAATATTGCTGTCTTGGACCTCTCCACAACCCCCCTCTATATCAGTCTGGCTTAAAGATTTAATCTTCTTTTTAAAACTTGAAAAATCAAGTATAACATCAGAGGCAGGGGTGAATCATTTTTGGGAAAATGGCAACAATTTATTACCTACTTCAATGATGTACGCACCCTGGAGGTGGATTGAGGAGAGGTAGACGGTAAATACTAATCATCTTACCCTTTTTTTGTTTTATTTTGTTTTGTTTTTTGTTTGTTTTTCTGGTTGTTTGTTATTGTTTTTTGTTCCCCCCTTTCTTTTGGTTTTGGCTGTGATTGTTTTCTTGGGATTGTTGGGTGGGGTGTTATAATCTGTAAAATGCAAATTTCCAATAAAAATTCTATGATAAAAAAAAAAACAAAAAAAACTGTCTCCTCCTCTCTAGCGGTCCTACAAACTGTCCTCTAGACCCTATCCCTTTTCACCTTTTTCAGGCCATCTCTCCCACATTCCCGCACTCACACACATCTTTAATACATCCCTCTCCACTGGCACCTTCCCTACCTCATTTAAGCAGGCCTGGTTTACCCTGCTGCTGTTAACACCTACAGACCTTTCTCCCTCCTCCCTTTTCTGTCCAAAACCCTTGAAAGAGCAAGGGGTTTTCTCACACAGAACAACCTCCTGGACAGTCACTTCATGGGGACTGCTCTGCTTTCTGTCATGGAAGCCTTAGGACTAGCAAGATCAACCTCAAGATCATCTGTCTTCATCTTACTTGACCTCTCTGCTGCCTTTGGCACTCTGAATCATCAGGTCCTCCTGTTAACTCTCTCCAGTCTAGGCATCTCTTAGGCAGATCCTTCAAGGTACCATAGAGGGGAGGGGTATTTGAGTGTCAGCAACTCACAACTGGGGTTTCCCAGGGATCCCAGGGTTCCGCACCCACTGCTATTTTCCTATTTAGACTACATCCCTGGGGCCTGTGATGGAGTCTCATGGCTTTTCATATCACTGCTATGCTGATGACACTCAGCTCTGTTTGTCCTTCCAGCCTGAAGATCCATCCATCTCAGCATGCATCTCTGCCTGCCTGTCTTACATCTCAGACTGGATGCCTGCCCCTGCCTGCCCCGCAATCAACCACAACCTCGCCTTACAGCTACACTCAACCACAATCGATGACCGCTTGAACCATTTGAACTTTACAGACATTTCAACATTTCAACAACTGCACAGTCCTGTAGGTTCATTCTGTATAACATCAAGAAAATCAGACCGTATCTCAGTGATCAGGTCACACAGCTACTAGTCCAGGCTCATGTTAACTTAAAACTGGACTACTACAACACAATACTCTCAGGCCTCCCAGCCAGCTCCATCAAACCACTTCAGATGATTCAGAATGCAGCAGCATGCCTTGTTTTCAATGAGCCCAAAAGGACCCATGTCACACCCCTCTTTGACTCCCTCCACTGGCTTCCTTTAGCCGCCCACATCAAATTCAAGGCCTTGATGCACACGTACAAGATCTTGTATGGAATGGCACCCCCCTACCTCAAGACTCTCCTTGAGGTTTATGTTCCCTCATACAACCTACGAGTAATTAACAACCGACGCCTGGTAGTGCCTACGATCAATTAATAACTGACGCCTGGTAATGCCTACGATCAATTAACAACCGACGCCTGGTAGTGCCTACTCAGTGAGGAATGAGGTCCCTTTCGAGAACCTTCAAACTGACTGTCACTGGAATGAACTTCCAAACTCAATCTGGACAGCAGAATCCATCACTATCTTCAAAAAACGGCTAAAGACCCACTTCTTCTGTGTACACTTCACTAACCCCTAACTTGCCCCCTGGTCCCTCCAAAAAAAAGTCTACACCTACACTGGCTCTTACACCTCTACTCTGTGCACTTTGCTCCTCTATAACTCAATTAAAAATCTTGTACGGTAGCACTATTTGTATTGTTCTCTGCTTCATATATCACTTTCCTTGTATTTACTTATTTGAAAGTCACTTTGGATAAAAGCATATGCTAAATGAATAAATGTAAACATAAAAATACCAACAGTGTCTTTGTTTAAAATTCTCCAACAAATAAAGGTTTTCAAAAAGTAAAACCAAACTGTTTCTGAAACTTCATGTCTTATAGCAAATCATAGCAAACAACTGTAATATTCTCTCAATCTGTTGCACTCTGACTGCGGGTTACTTAACATTAGAATTACACAACTCGACCATCCTTCACGAGACAACACACACTGCAGGAACAGATAAACTGGTGCACTCACACACAGCAATACAGCAGGGGATTTATCCCTCACCATGTTTGTAACTGGATTCAGGTTGAACTGCAGAGACACTTTGGAAAGATGTGCTTTATTTGTTTAGATTAAAACAAGTTTGGTGTTTGGCTGAATCCTGGTATGATGCGTTTCAAACATTCTGTCTTTACAAGTGCTCTGAAATGACTCCAAAGAAAAACTGCTGCCACTTTGCTTCCTACGCAATGTTACCGTGGAGACTGAAGATTCAAGCTCTCTATCTAGTCCAAAAAAAATCTAAAAACAACAATAAAAAATGGATAAAATATTTTTGTCTGACAATATTCATGAGTTCATTTTAGCAGTTGTAGAAAAAACAGATGGAGTTTAAACACTTTAAAATTTGGCACAATTAAATTCTCAGATTATTATAATACATAATAAGTATTCATAACACCTTTACTACTAATTTTCCTAAAGTATTGACATTTGGTATACACTTTTTACTAATAACCATAATGCACTAAAGATGTCAGGTGGGTTAGGAATCATGATACAATTCTCTATAGTATATTTTAAAGTGAAGGATGTTGGCACTCCTCAATAAGCAACGTCCTACCTAATGTATCAGTCTAAGTGTATACTGCCTTATTACTTTCTGGCATCATCTTTTGTGTAATGGAAGATTAATCCTGATGAATCTATTTTAGTTATACATCTGATCTACAATCAATTACAGCAATGTAGCAATATTTTTAAAGTCAAAGTTGCTTAAGAGGAAAATAAAATTCATACCAAGCACAATGTACATTAAAATACAGGACACTAAAGTATGTAAACTACACAAAACACTGTGAAAGACAGAACACAAAAAATTGTGATTTATGCATTGTAGACCTACAGGTAAATGGGGAAAAATGGCTCTTAATATCTTAAGTCTTAAGACAGAATAGTTATATTGATCCATGCATAGAGGGGAAGGCCATTGTGACATATGTAGACATTTATGAAATGTGTACTCATTACTGTGTACAACCTTAAAACCTCTTGGCTTTGTTTGCAGCAAATTCTATGGTGAATGATGTACCAGTGTAAATGGTGACACTCAGGCTTATTTAGTAAAGTTCAATGACCAGATCAGTGCTGTTCAGTCTCAGAAGGGCAAAGCTGCTTTTATGGGACACAAATGTGCAAATGAGTGATTGCTGAGTTTTGGCCCATATTCACAACTTTCATCTGGCCAACTCAACACCATGGAATGTCAACTAAATAAATAGGTTTTAATTACAACTAGAAAGAAATAAGATTTACTCTAGGATATATGTTACATTTTAAACCTTTATCTCAGAAAATTTTATCATTAATTAAAATTTTAAGAGGAACATTATAGAACCTCAGCTACCCTATCAATATAAACCATGCTCCTCTTTATGAGACATTAGTCACTTTAGCTGATGACTGATAATGGTGTATTTTATTTATGAAAAATGCTCATTAGGGGCCAAGTACCAAAGGTGCGCTGGCACCTATTGTATTTGTTAGTTTTCTTATTATTATCAGGGTCAAGCACCGAAGGGGCGAATACCCCTATTGTAATTGTTAATGTTCTTATTATTAGGGGCCAAGCACTGAAGGTGTGTAGGCATCTATTGTTTTCATTAGAGTTTTTCTTCTTCTTCTTCCGCTCTTGTGTCTATAGCAGCCCATAGAATTATACATAGGCACACAGAGATATGATAACTGAAATGTTATCATAGCAAATTTGGAATTGCTATGTCAAGCCCTTTAGCACCACCAACAGGTCAAAGTTTTCTGCCATTTTGAATTTTCTGAAAAACCAAATTTTTCTAACTACCCCTAGACTGTTCATTCGATTTTCACCAAAATCGATTCATATCACCTTCAGACAACGCCAACAAAAATTATAGACTTCAAGTTGATTAGTCAAACCGTTCTCGAATAACGTGCAAACAAATTTGACGGCGAGCATGCCAAAATGGATGTGAGGCTAAATCTCCGTAACACTTTAGCATATTCAGACCAAACTCAGTATATGTTATAGCAATCATGACTTGAGGATACCTGCATAGTTTCGGAACAGAGCAACCTAGTGTTCATGAGATATGAAAAAAGCACATTTTTGCTTATAACTACTGAGTGATTTGCCGTAAAATCATGACCATGCTAAAATCATGCTTGATTTATCTCCTTACATTGCCTTTGTTGTGCTTGGGTCCATAATTGCTGTTTGCAGCTCTATTTATAATTGCATTTGCTTTTTTCACTGTTGTCTCCTTTTTAAGGAGAGATTTAATCAAGAGTAGTTTCAGTCTCCCTTAAGGTGTAACTTGTGGACAGGGCTTACTAAAGTATATTGAATATTAGTCAGAAACATAATCTATAACAGCTAGAATCCTAAATTTAGATAGAAAGTTTAGTAGTGTTTAATTCTTCTTGATCAGTTAAGTGTTACCAGTTCCCTCTGAGACCTATTTAAACCCAGTCCTGACTAGGCTGCAGACATACAGTGCATCCAGAAAGGATTCACAGCGCTTCACTTTTTCCACATTTTGTTATGTTACAGACTTATTCCAAAATGGATTAAATGGGAGAAACTGCCCAAAAATAGGTGTGCCAAGCTTGTAGCATCATACTCAAAAAGACTTGAGGCTGTAATTGGTGCCAAAGGTGCTTCAACAAAGTATTGAGCAAAGGCTGTGAATACTTATGTACATGTGCTTTTTTTTTGTTTTTTATTTTTAATAAATTTGCAAAGATTTCAAACAAACTTCTTTCACGTTGACATTATGGGGTATTGTTTGTAGAATTTTGAGGAAAATAATGAATTTAATCCATTTTGGAATAAGGCTGTAACATAAGAAAATGTGGAAAAAGTGAAGCGCTGTGAATACTTTCCGGATGCAATGTATGCCTCAAATCTATCTCAGTTGTCACCTCTCACAGACCAAGAAGCTCTCATCCACAAACCACAGGTTGAATTACCAGTAACCTCATCTACCCTCCTCTGGTGTCTCAGTCTCAAACAGCAGTGGAAGGTGGGCTCTGGAATTGCAAGTCTGCTGTAAAGAAAGCTGATTTCATCTCAGTTTTAGCTTCTCATTACTCTCTTGATTTTCTGGCACTAACTAAAACCTGGATATTTCCACAGAACTCAGTTTTACCAGCTGCTCTATCCTCTGCTTATGCTTTCTTTCACACTCCATGAGAAGCTGGTAGGGGTGGTGCTACAGGTCTGCTGTTGTCTCAGAAATGGTGCTTCACACATCTCTGTATCATCTCAACATCTCATCCTTCAAATTCCATGCAGTTACAGTTACCTCCCCGATCAACCTTCTCATTACCATCTACCGTCCTCCTAGTCCCCTAGGAGACTTTCTTGAAGAAATGGACATGCTCCTCAGTCTTTTCCCTACCAACACCACCCCCTTTTTGTCCTTTGAGACTTTAACCTCTCCTCTGATAAGCTCCAGTCCTCTTGCCTTCTCCCTGTTCTGCATTTCTTCTCCTTGACACTCAACAGCTGCCTTCCAACACACAAGGGAGGAAATGACCTGGACCTGGTCTTCAGCCACCCCTCTCCAGCTACAGAAATCAATGCTACCCCACTCCACATCTCCAATCATCACTTGGTATCCTGCACCATCTTCCTACCTATCCTGCCTAAGACCAGCTATCAATACTTCTCTCCTACTCTTTGAAACATCCACTCTGTCTCCCCTTCCTCCATAGTTTCCTGCACCCTATCATCCTTTCCGGACACTGATTCCTTTTCCTCCCTACCATTGGAGTTAGAGACAGACACTGTGCTCTCTGAACTTTTCTCATCCATAGACCTCCTCTGCCCTCGAGCTTCTAAAACCCAGGAAGATTTATTCTTGCCCTTGTGGAGTGGGGTAGCATTGATTTCTTGCCCTATTTCTTGGCTATTGGATGTATTATGCAGCAATCAGAGAGAATTTAGAACAGAGAGAAAGTGGAAGAAATCACAACTCAACAAAGATCTTGCCTCTTACCATTCTGTCCTGTTCAGATTTTCATCTGAAGTGGCTTCTGCCAAGACTGCCTTCTACAATGAAAATTTGGAAACTTCTGCACAAGATCCTCACAAGCTCCTCAACATCTTTTGTTCTCTACTCAACCCACTGTCTGCTCCAGCTCCGTCCTCTCTGACTGCTGAAGACTTTGCCCCTTTTTATGATGGGAAGATTGAAAAAATCTGCCAGACCTTCACTTCTACTCCAACTGCTATTCTAACACACTTAGGATTCCCCATGTTCACCACTAGCACATTTTTTCTAATCTAGCAACAGAAGAGAGCCTGCAAGTCATCTTGTCCTGCAATCCTACCACCTGCCCATTGGATTCAATCCCCTCCACAATGTGCCAGACCATCTCTAGTCAAGTGGGTTTTTTATTGTCATTCCTCTATATAGCTTGTATACCCTGGAACAAAATTATGTTTCTTCAGGTCCATGGTGCAACACCGATGGCAGGAGGGTGAGTAGTCCATGAGAGGGGTGAGAGGGGTCATCCACAATACTGGTGGCTTTGCGGATGCAGCGGTTGTTGAAAGAGGTCTCGATAGTGGGTAGATAGACCCCGATGATCTTTTCAGCTGTCCTCACAATTCGTTTTACGGTCTTGTGGTCGGAGGCTGTGCAGTTCCCGTATCACGCAGTGAGACAGCTGGAAAGGACGCTCTCTATAGTTCCTCTGTAGAAGGAGGTGAAGCTGGGAGGGGGAAGTTTGTCTCTCTTCAGCCTCCACAGGAAGTGGAGGTGCTGCTGGGCCTTCTTGACTAGGACCTTCTTCTACTGGACCTTCTTGACTGTGCAGAAGGCTGCCTTGTCGACAGACCTGAAGGCAGTGTCTCTGGTTTTTAACAACAAGTGCACTGGTTTGCACGTGTGGTGATAGACTTGAAGGAAGTTACATCATCTATGCACTTGCTGATGTAGCCAGTCACTGATGCTGTGTATTGCTCCAAGTCTGTGTTGTTATGGTGTGTAGCAGCCTCTCTGAATTCCAGTCTATGTGCTCAAAACAGTCATGACGTGCTGAGATGGCTCCCTCAGACCAGGTTCTCACCTGTTTCAAAATTGGTTTGGCACATTTCAGAAGTGGTCTGTATGCTGGGATCAGCATAACAGAGATGTGGTCCGAGCTGCTGAGGTGAGGGTGGGGTGCAGCCTTGTAAGCACAGTGAATGTTGGTGTAAACAAGGTATAGTATTTGTATCACGGGTTGCAAAATCATGCTGGTGGAATTTTGGCAGCAGTGATTTCAGATTTGCATGAATAAAATCTCCGGCGACAGTGAAAATCCGTCTTGTTGCACTGTCTAAGTTACTGACAGAGTTCACTTAGCGCCTCCCTAGCATTAGCGCAGAGTGGAATGTACACCGTGACAATGAGCATGGTGCTAAACTCTCTGGGCAGGTAATATGGTCTGCATTTCACAGTCATGAACTCCACCAGCAACAAAGAGTAGCTTGAAACCAGAACGGCATTCCTGCACCATTCATTGTTTATGTAAACACACAGACCACTGCCGCAAGACAGTGCTCCTATCAATGTACGGTTAGCCCGGCTAGCCAAATGGCTGCATCCGGAAAGCAAAAACACAGCAGTCCCTGATTTCATGCTGGGTGGTTAGCTGTAGACTGAGCAAGTTCAGTTTATTGTAGAGCTGGATGGCTAGCCTTTAGCCTAGCATGGATGCCAGCTCAGTTATCACACTTCCGCTGCCTCTCACGCTGTTCCTGGCACCCTCTCTTCCGGCCAGTGGCATCAGGCAATACTGCAGTCCCAGAGCCTGGTCCATGTAGTAGCCCAAAGTCATGTAGCTCATCTTGCAGTCCATTGGTTATTCCTCCTGAGCTTTTTTCTCCAATGTTCAGCAAAATTTGGCGATCATAGACATGTACATCAGTGCTCCCACAAAGTTTCCCAATTGGTGTAAGCTACACATAACATGTACCATATTAATTGACCCAGTACCCAGACTCAGGGTCAGTACCTGCCTTCTCCTTGTCCATTTTTTAAGGATTGTTACATTGGTGCTGAAACCCAAGAAGGAGGGACATTCTGTCGGAGAGCCCTCACCACTGTGGGAGGATCGCAGCACCATGGAAGGTGATGCTCCGGTGCTGGAGCGGTTGCTAGGGGAAGACGGAGGAGTTGCTGCCGGCCGCTGGGAGGTGGAGGAACCATCCACCTGAAAGTTGAGGAGTGGTGACCACCCACCAGGGGCCGAAGGACCCACTGGTGTCTGCCGGGGAGTTACTTGCTCCTTCTCTCTCCACTCTTCCTCCTCTCATCTTTCCTTTCCCTCCCAGGATGCGGGGCCAGCCAGCCAAAGGACTTAGCTGGAAGGACAGCACCGCTCATCCCGAAGGGGGCGGGAGGGAGGGACGTCAGCCCGGAGGCATGAATCTGACTGTGGAGGAGTGTGACGAGGTGGAGGTGGGGTTAGACTGTGAGGACACATGGCCGGTACTGTCAAGTTTATGTCAATGTCAGGTTTATTTATATAGCACCATTAAAAACAACATAGGTTGACCAAAGTGCATTACAGCAGTAATTACAAACTCTAAAATAGAAATAAAATGAAAATAAGAGATCATAGTCTCAAAAGAAATCCTTATATTGTAACTGTCATTACATAAACATATAACAAACTTAAAACTATCTCTATGACTTATCAAATACCAAGGAGAAGAAATAAGTTTTTACTTGGATTTAAAAATAGTTAAAGTAGAAGTTCTAATATGTAGAGACAGGTTATTCCAAATACTTGCTTGCTTTGGCCTGCCACAGCAAAAGCACAATCACCCGTAAGCTTCAAAAGACCTGAGAGTTCTAGAGGGGTTATGAAAGAATAGGCGCTCCATAAGATATAGAGGAGACAGATTGTGAAAAGATTTTTAAATTAGTAGGAGTGTTTTGAAATCAATTCTGTAGCACACCGGTAGCCAGTGTAGTGAAGCAAGAATAGGAGTGTTGTGTTCGTGCTTCTGTGTACCAATCAAGAGTCTGCAAGCGGCATTCTGGACTAACTATAATCGAGCCATAGATGTCTGATTAATACCAGTGTAAAAAGAATTGAAGTAATCCAGATGAGAAGAGATAAAAGCATGAGTCACTTTTTGAAGATCCTTAAAAGATAGAAAATCTTGACCTTAGCTAAATACTTAGACTTGATCTGACAACCGCATTAATCTGATCACTATCCAGTAAAAAGCTTAGATTTTTAACTTGTGGTTTAATATAGGATGCAAATTGAGCCTTGTTAGGTATTAAATTTGGTGCGGTGGACGCCGGACCAAAAATAGCAATCACAGTCTTACTCTCATTTAAGAGTACGAAATTTGAAGACAGCCATAATGCTAGTTCTTTTAGGCAAGTCTGAAGTGGTTCAATAGTGTTTGAGTCTGCAGATTTCAGAGGCAATTAGATTTGTATATCGTCAGCATAAAGGTGCATTCACGCATATGGCGACTCGCAACGACAAAGCAACCGGAGACCATTCATTTTCAATGAGAGCTGGTGAATTCTGGCAGCATGAGCGACAGTGACCCTTGGTTACTAGATGTGGGCATGTCCAGGGATGCAACAAAGTTGAGAAAAGTTCAACTTTATGCAAATTTGGAGTGACTTGATGCAGCAACTACCAATGGGAGTGAAGACAGTAGAGCGCACATGATCCATAGCCACCCATGCTCGCTAGCAGAAACAGCACCATTGCGGCAATAGCAAATTTGCTGAGCTTAGCTTAGGGTCTTAGCTATATTTTCTAGAATAATAATGAAACACTCTGCAACTTTTTGTTGCAATTGAGCATCCCAGTGTAGCTCCTATCTTGGGTGAAGTGTCCTGCTTGTTTGTTGTCAAAAGTGGAATGCTAGTTGCACCACCCATGTTACTATAGCTACCAGTAGTACGAATGCCTACTGGCGACTTCATAGTATAGCAACTGGTGACTTGCAGCAAAATCGCTCTAAGTATGAACATACTTTAACAGTGAAAAGAGACCCCATGTCTCTTAAAGATACCTATAGGGAGCAAGAATGGAGCCCTGCGGCACTCCACATGTGAGATTGGCTGAGGAGGAGGTGAAATTTGCAATGCTAATAGAAAAGCTTCTGTTAGTCAAGTAAGATTTGAACCAACTAAGAACATTGCCCTGAATTCCCACACAGTGCTCCAAATGAGTGATGAGAGTGGAATGATTAACAGTGTCAAATGTTGCATTAAGGTCTAGAACTATAAGTATCCAGTTTCATTTTTATTGAACATTTCTGCTGTACATTTCTGCTGAACATTTCTGTTGAACATTTCTGTTGAACATTTCTGCTGAACTAAACATTTCTGCTGAACATTTCTGCTGAACTAAACATTTCTGCTGAACATTTCTGTTGAACATTTCTGCTGAACTAAACATTTCTGCTGAACATTTCTGCTGAACTAAACATTTCTGCTGAACATTTCTGTTGAACATTTCTGCTGAACTAAACATTTCTGCTGAACATTTCTGCTGAACTAAACATTTCTGCTGAACATTTCTGTTGAACATTTCTGCTGAACATTTCTGCTGAACATTTTTGTTGAACATTTCTGTTGAACATTTCTGCTGAGCTGAACATTTCTGCTGAACATTTCTGCTGAACTAAACATTTCTGCTGAAAATTTCTGTTGAACATTTCTATTGAACATTTCTGCTGAACATTTCTATTGAACATTTCTGCTGAACATTTCTGTCGAAGATTTCTGCTGAACTAAACATTTCTGCTGAACATTTCTGTTGAACATTTCTGCTGAACTAAACATTTCTGCTGAACATTTCTGTTGAACATTTCTGCTGAACTAAACATTTCTGCTGAACATTTCTGTTGAACATTTCTGCTGAACGTTTCTGCTGAACTAAACATTTCTACTGAACATTTCTGCTGAACATTTCTGTTGAACATTTCTGCTGAACTAAACATTTCTGCTGAACATTTCTGTTGAACATTTCTGCTGAACTAAATATTTCTGCTGAACATTTCTGTTGAACATTTCTGCTGAACATTTCTGCTGAACTAAACATTTCTGCTGAACTAAACATTTCTGCTGAACACGTCTACCAAACGTGTCTGCTGAACATCACCTTTTCTCTTCTCTCCTCCCCTCCCTTTCCCAAATATTCCATTGAGAAGAAAAAAGAAAACAAATTGAGCAACACAGAGCAGTAAACATTCACAGTTTTTTTTTTCTTTTTATACTAACAAAGGAAAACAAAATTAAAAGTACCCGTCCCCCTATCAAACACACCATCGGCATACAAATTTCTAACTTGTTTAATACCCTTGTCATACCATACTGAAAATGTGGATTCCAAACACGATGGAGGAAATAGATGGTTGTTGACTAAAGGACCCAAAGAGGATGCACCTACAAATTTAAAGCGCCGTCTAAATTGATACCAAGTCATAAGTGTGTTGAGGACAACTAGATTATCAGTATATAGGGAGTGTTTTGTAGGTAAAGAGGAGTAAAGCAAAGCAGGTAAAGAGGATTCCCTACAAGAAGATAGTTCCAATTTAGACCAAGAAGATCCAGGAGATTTAACCCAGTAGCAAAGTTTATGAATGTGCGCAGCCCAGTAATAGAATTGAAAACTATAAGAATCACAGAGTCACCAGAATCAACAGATAAACAGATATCATTTAAGACTCTGAGCAGGGCAATTTATGTACTGTGACATGCTCTAAAACCAGACTGAAATGTTTCAAAAATAGATTTAGTGCTCAGAAATTCTTGCGGTTGCATAAATGCAACTTTTTCCAGAATTTTTTTAGATGAAAGGCAGCTTCGATATGGGTCTAAAATGAGCTAAGACAGATTGGTCAAGATCTGTTTTTTTAGGAAAGGCGCAACTGTAGCATGTTTCAAAATGGTCAGGGGCGGTTCCAGTAGCAAGTCATTTGTTCATAATAGAGCGAATGTTAGGCCCAACAGTTTCTACAGTCTGTTTAAGAAAGCATGTAGGAATGAGGAGAAGTAGTCGGCTTTAAATTACCAATAATTTTGTAAAGTGAGCAGAGACTCCATCCAAGCAACTTCACAAAATTAGGCAATATAGTGTGCAATGTAACATTTGCAGCCTTTATAACAAATTAGTTAAGAAAGTTTTCACATTTTCAAGTTTTGTTGGTGGATACAGATCTGGAAAAACAGAAGCAGAAGGAATGATAACAGCATTGATGGTACAAAAAATAAACCTTGATTTGTGATAGGTTTTTTTGCAATAATTTCATATACAGATTCACTGCTTTCTGGAACTTTGTTAGAGCGTTCCTAAGAATAGGAAACCTGCAATTTGTCTTTATTCCATTTTTGTTCCATTCTCCTACAGATCTTGATCTCTCTGATATCAGCAACTACCAAACAGCATCACAACTCTACTTTCTTTCTGAAATCCTCAAAAGCACTGTCTACAAAAAGATGTCTATCTATCTCTCACAGAACAACTCCAAGATCCTAATCAGTCTGGCTTCAAAATGTCACATTCCACAGAGAATGCCCTTTTGGCCATCAGTGAAAAGCTACATGTTGCTAGATCAGCCAAACTGGCATCAGTCCTCATCTTCCTCAACCTTTCATCAGCATTTGACAAAGTCAACCACAAGACTCTCTTGTCCACCCTCATAAGTCTTGGAATTCATGGCACAGCATGGCAAATGCTTCCTACCTAGAAGGTCGGTCATATGATGCGACATGGATGCAATCCACATCTGCTCCATGTAGACTCTCCACTGGTATCCCACAAGGCTCAGTACTTGGTCCTCTTCTGTTCTTCCTCTATACTCGACCTGTTGGTGAGGTTATATCCTCACAGGGTTCTCATACCATTGATATGCAGATAACACTCAACTAATCCTCTCCTTCCCTCCTTTAGACACTTTCCACTCAGATCTCAGCAAGTCTGCCAGACATCTAATCAAGGAATGCAGGTCATCAACTGAAACTTAATCCCAGAAAAACTGAATTGCTGTTCATCCCAGGTGATTCATCACCATGTCAGGATCTTGCAATCTCACCTCCAGTCTCTGCACGTAACCTTGTGGTACCCATGGACAATCATGTCCTTTTCTTCTCACATTGCTAATCTGACACGCTCATGTCAATTTCTTCTTTACAACAGAAGAAGGATTTGTCCATGTCTATCCACACAGGCCACTCAGGTGCTTGTTCTGTCCCTTGTCATTTTGAGATTAGACTACTACTACTCTCTCCTGGCAGGTCTGCACCTGAGTGGCATGCACCCTCTGCAACTGATCCAGAATGCAGCTGCAAGACTTTTTTTCAACCTTCCCAACCTTCTCCCACCCCACTGCTACACTCCTTCCACTGGCTTACTTTAGCTGCTCGCATCAGATTTAAAACACTGATACTTTCCCACAAAGCAAAAAACAGACCAGCCACTTACCTCAAAGCACTCATCACACCCCACACTGCAACACGCTCTGTCCGATCCTCTAGCACTGCTTGACTGATTCCACACTCTCTCAGGTTACAAGGAAGGCATGAATCAAGACTTTGCTCTGTTCTGCCACCTAGGTGGTGGAATGAACTTCCCATAGATGCCCGAACAGCTGAGTCAATGGCAGTCTTCAAATGACGTCTAAAGACCTACCTCTTCCTGAAGTACTTAGAAAAAAAATTGTACTTTAAAAAAATTGTGTTGTTTGTGTGCTTTTCTAACTATATTATCTCCCCAACAGAGTTTTTAGACTGATGGTATTTCTTAGTTCATGACCTAGTGAACCAGTATCAGGATGTAATTATTGATAGAAACTTTAAAGTACTTCTGTAAGTTGCTTTGGATAAGGGTGTCTGCCAAATGCCATAAATGTAAATGATCAGTTAAATTGGTATTTTGTGAGGGGGATGCAGAAAATCAGTTCTTTCAACCATCCTGCAAAATGCTGATGGCTAATTACCCTACTGTAATGACTGTTGAAAAAATGGTGAAGCCTCTCAATCTAAACTTTAAATTAGTCTAAACTTTCTATCGATTATTTTCCCATTTTTTTGTTTCTCACTTGAAAAGAATTTAAAAAAAAAAAAAAAAAGAATCATCTACTTGACCAACATGGATGTGTTGACGACTATCATAATTCAGGCTGCTCAACTAAACATCAATAACTTGTTAACATTCTGCAATATATTTTTACTTTTTGTTAATTCATGAATCGTGAATTTGTGTGTGTGTGTGTGTGTGTGTGTGTGTGTGAGTGAGTGAGTGAGTGAGTGAGTGAGTGAGTGAGTGAGTGAGTGAGTGAGAGAGACTGTGTTTTGTATTAATACATGTGTAAATAAATAAATAAAATAAATAGGGAGAGAATTAGAAAGTTCCCTAGCACTCAAAAAGGCTGCTGTAATACTGTGTTACCACAACTGCTAGAAAATGGGCCAAAGTGCATGCGTCTGTGTGTGTATCCCAGGTGACAAAAGTAGTAGTCAGGGATCTGCCAGACACACTGGGTATATCGGCCAGTGTGTGTGTAAGAGAGAGAAACTAGTTATATAGGCCAGCAGTGGAAATACTTTACGGTATAGTCATTGTCATGGATATTCCTGTAGTAACCATACCAACGCACTTCTAATATTGTAGGAAGTAACAACTTCGTCATCAAATCTACCTAATTTTGATTTTTAAAAAAATTATTAGAAAGTATTATAATACTTATAATTCAAAACACAATTACAGACAGGTGCCAACTTAAAGGGTCATGAAACACTAAACTACATCTGAGATTTTAACAGAGTTGTTTGTATTGCACATAAAAAAAGACAATATTAGCATCCGTTAATTAAGAGCGAGGGCCTATTGTTTTCTTTACGATTATTAAGGCCCAAGCACAGGTGTGACGTGTGCTAAATTGTGAACAGATATTGGATATCTTGAACAGTTTTGCCATAGCGAGGGATTAAACTAATGAAACAGAAAGAATCTCATATCTTCTAAAAAATAAATTACACAAAATTTATTTCTATATAAAATAATACATAACATATTATTAGAAATAAACATATAGTATTCTATTTTTTCAATTCAAGAAGTATGTGTAAGTTCTAAATAGGCAGATTAGTGCTATCTGGTTGAAAGAAAGAAATCAATACGGATGAAACGTTTACCGGTTTCATGATAAACCACGATAAAATTCCCCGATGTAGTATTACTGAGATTAGTATTACACGTTAGTATAACGTGTCACATTTATTTATCATAAAAACTGTGCGCGATTATCATGATTTGTAAAACTAGTGATAAATGCTGTCCACATACACCCAGCATGAGTCAGACAGTGGTGCAGCATGCAACATTGTTTTATGAGCGTGAAAACGGATGCTACAATTAAAAACTGAACGTGTCTGCTCAATTCAGCATGAGCCAAATGAGTCAGAGTCACAGCACAGAACAACAGGAGTCAGATTTCATTTATCACATGACGAGAGTGAGGCAAGCTGACTGACAAAACGATGGCAGAAGATTTGGTTTACTATAAGTCAGTTTGTCATTGTACAGTTTTGCTGTTGTGTTTTTCATTAAGAATTAATGAACCCACCATTCAAGCAATTGCCTCCCCGAATTGCACCTAATTCGAAAGTGTGAACCACCACACATGCATTCCTAAGCAATTTAAAAGTGAGGGGTAAAAGAGGGATAAAAAACCAACGATGTGCCAAAGCCTCCTTTCGTAGCAACTTTCTTCTGGCATGCTCTGCAGACAGGATTCCCATCTTCAATTAAGTTTCCCTCAGCATTTTTATAAAATCAAAAATATGACCACACTTCGGATTTGGTTCTCTTGGAAGTAGGGATGTCACAATACCAAAAATCTAGTAGTTGGTACCGATACCACCAAAAGTACATGATACTCGATACCAAAGTCGATACCATAAAAATAAAAGATAAAAAAAACTAAATTAAAAACTCTCCTGGAGGACATCCTCTTTTGGCTGATACTGGCAAAGAGAGAGGGGGGGGGGGGGATATTTTAGTTATCAAGCACTGTCTGACAATGACTAATAAAACAGTGGAGGCTACAAGTGCTAAGGTGCACTCCTAAACACTCACGCACACATGCACACATGCACACACACACACACACACTTATATACTCTGAATACCAGCATTAGTTTAAATTCACTGATATGGTGGCAGGCCAAAAAGATTTATTAAAACCATTAACATTTCAATAATTATTTGTGACATTAGGCTACATTTAGCTGACAGGACACGAGCTGAATGGTGATACATGGTGGCCCATAAGGAGGCAGTTTATAACGTTGCAATGAGTTAGCGTCATTAACAAATAGCTGTCTACTGCAAACATTACATGGAGCGTAACGTTAGCTGGTTTCACGGCCACAATGCTAGCTGCCTCAAACCAACATAATATAGGGCCCGTCTTTCAGGTGCTTCACCAAATTCGAGGTGTTTCCTTGCTTTGTTTGAAATGAACGATAGCATCGGTTGCACGCCGGCTTCAGAGCATCAATTTTATGTTTGTTGTCATCCGCCTCGAATGCGAAGTATTTCCATTTTTGACTCATACCAGCTTTCCTTTCAACAAGCTGGGGCGGAGCTAAACTTCTGTAGTGTGCTTGTAGGCGTTCTTCTTCTTCTTTACCTCCTTTGGACCAACTAAAACACTTACACATATTTGCTGCCCCCATCAGTTCCGGAAGAATTGCAACCTCAGTACCTTCATTACCAACGGTAATTTCTGCTACTGCAGAAAAACAAGTACCGTCACGTTTTAAGAATGTTGGTAGCGACTTGGTACCGAAGTATCGGTTCTTGTGACATACCTACTTGGAAGGTTAGAAAATTTCTCAAGCACTGTCACTGCCTTCTGCCATGTTCTCTAACTGAACTAAATGATCGCAGCAAGCCTAGTGACAACCATCAATCACTTTATAGTCAAGTATAAAACGATATTAAATTATTTCGTTTAAATGATTTTAGTGCGTGTATCAGTACTTTTTGTACATTTTCAGCACATTTGAACAATATCATGATAATACTGATAACCATGACAGTTTTGGTCACGATGAAATTTTCACACCATTACATCTCTAGAAATAACTATAATCATAATATATACTTAGCATAACCACTAGATTGCAGTATAGGCCTATTTGTAAACAGGGTTGAGAACACTGTTTTCAGGTATAATTACCTTAGTAGGTATTGCATTTGGATGTAAATTTAGACATGATTGAAGACTAATTTCTATCACAGAATCGATTTTTTTTGTTTATTTAAAATGTTGAATCTTCTGGCTCAACTAACTGGTAAACAGTCTGAGCATTTGATATCACTCTGCCTCTCTGTGTGTGTGTGGTCTCCGTTACACAGTTACATCAGTTTAGAGCAGAGGTTCCCAAACTTTTTACAGTGGCGTACCACCCCACTGCCCCCCCCCCAAACCAAGGCATTTAACATCCTTTTGCATACTCCTTCTGTCAAACTTACACTACAATCACACAATGTATTTTAAAAAAACATGCACATTTAACTTTGTAAAATAACCCCCTTTAATCAAACATGTAACTTACATTCATACAACCAATCATATATTTTGAATACAATGACACCAATTAATGAGATGGGTGTGCTTGATATGACTTGCATAACTCTGGAATGTTTGGTTGTATCGGAGAGAGTTTGAGTCTTAAATCGTTCTCTTTGCACAGTCTGTGTCTATATTTGTTCTTCTTGCTGGTAAGTGCTGAGAAGCCACATTCAAAGGTACGTCGTCGTGAACGGCATTAATGTCTTTACAGCGCGATCTGCCAAGGCAGGATACTCTGCACGCAAGGCTATACAGAAATCTGGCAGTGACTTAATGTGCAAATTAAATTTTCAAAGAGCCACTTGTAGAGATTTCAATGAGGCTTTCTCGCTCAGAAATGGGCAAGTGTGCTGTGGGGGTGGCAGAGAATGGATGGCGAATCCAGTTGTTTGCATTGTCTCTCTCTGGGAAATTCAGCTCAGATAGGTGTTTTATTATGTCACACTTGACTCTGTCAGTAAGGGTGAGCTCATTTGCTAATAAAAATTCATGTAATGATGAAAAGGCCTCTGTGTTTTTCTCGTTAATGCAGTTAGACCAGAGAGTCAACTTCCTAATCAGGGCCTCAGTTTTGTCCTGCACGTTGAATATGGTTGTGGAAATTCCTTGTAATGCGAGGTTCAGCTCATTCAGACAGGAAAAAACATCACCCAGATAGGCATTATGAGAGCATCTGCTGCATCTTTCCACCATCTACCTTCAACCTAACTAATTAACTAACTAACTGCCATCTAACTCCACCGACCGCCATCAAACTATTATTAGTATTGTGAAGTATTGTGAGCCACTCTTCATCATGCAAGCAGTGACACAATTCAAAAGGATGGTCCAAAAAAAATGTTAAGTTCGTCCCTCAATTCAAATGGTCATGTTAGTACTTTTCCCATGGACAACCATCGCACGTAAGTATGGAGTAACAGCGTGACGTGGTCGATGCCCACTTCATTGCACAATGCAGAAAACAAATGAGAATTCAAGGGTCTTGCTTTAACAAAGTTAACCATTCTTACAGCATGGTCCAAAACTTCCTTCAGCAGTCAGGCATTCCCTTGGTGGCCAGTGCCTCTCTGTGGATGCTGCAGTGGACCCAAGCCACACAGTGCGCAACTGCTTGCACGCATTTTACCACTCCACTATTCTTCCCTGTCATGGCTTTCGCTTCATCAGTACAGATGCCAACACATTTTGTCCATGAAAGTCCATGTGACGTTACAAATATATCCAAGACATTAAAAATTTCCTCCCCAGTTGCCCTGGCTTCCAACAGTCTGCAGAAAAGTCCACATTCTTCCACAGTTGAGTCATTGTATATGTACCGGACATATCCGAGCAGTTGTGCTAAACCAGCTACATCAGTTGATTCATCAATCTGCAAAGCGTAGAATTCGCTGGCTTCTATGCAAAGCAATAGTTGTTTTAAAACGTCTTCTGCCATGTCAGCGATGCGATGTGAAACTGTGTTGTCTGATGATGGAATCCTCTGAATTGTTTTTTTTTTGGCCTTTTCCACAACCCTTACATGAGTTATATCAGCCACAGCAGGAAGAATGAAGTCCTCCACAATAGTATGGGGTTTGCCTGTCTTAGCCACCATGTAGGATGCTTCCAGACCCTTCCTATTTAGGGTTTATGATGCTGTTATAAGAGCCTTACTACTCCCGAGTTGTCTTAAATGTCTTTCAAAAAACTCTCTAGGTTTATTTTTCACAGTAGCATGCTTTGTTTCTAAATGTTTGCACAGAAATGCTGGTTTCATGTAGTTATGAGAGAGTACTTTTGCACATATAACACACTGTGGCTGGGGATTTTCTTCACTGCCAATGTAAAGCCCAAAGAAATATATTTCTCATCATATCTGCGCCTCTTTGATGGTTTATCTGCGAATTGCTGGTGAAGAAGAGGTGGCGTTTCGAATTCGGATACATCACGGTCTGTATCAGCGTGAACTGGGCTAGTAGCAGTGGGTACAATTACGTTTGCTGCAGACGCACTGTTAGAGGGTCCTGGGCTACTGTTGTCAGAGGACTGTGGAAGTAAAGGTGCTTGCTGTGGTTGCAGGCCGAGTTCTTTGTAGTCACTTCTCCATTTTAATGTTACAAGCTATTACTTTGCTTCATAACATAGCTGTGTGCTGGCGATAAATGACCTGCGGTAAGATGCGCACTGACGCATGACTGTTGAATGGATGCAGTTTTGACCATGAAAGATAAGATAATTTGATTGGATGTCATGTATTTGACTTTATAACATTGCAATTTCATCATCATGGATGTGGCTGTTGTGGTTCGTGGTCATAGTGGCATCAGCTGGCTGCATTAAATGCGGCATATTCAAACGATTTTGACATAGTTCTTTTACATTTACCCACTTTAAATGCACATTGCCCGCCATGTACAGTTGCCTTAAAGCCACCAGGGTGGCTTGGCGCCAGGGCATGGGCCCATCATCGTTGCTTGCAGCTATATTTTTAATTGTAGGATAATTGTATAATTGTAGGAGAAAACTGGTTAATTTTTAGCTTTTTTCCACTATTTTCATCTTCCAGGTTTAAAATCTACATTGTGTACTATAATACTTCGATGGCACATCTGTGTCTCATAATTATTCATGAGACTGCATGTTCTTATCCTATGAGAAGACACTGTCTCTTAATTATTCATGACAGCACATGGTGCTTCCCAACTGTAAGATCACGTAGTAGATGAGAGGCATTCATGGGTCGCAATTGTTTGTTTCAGGGGTGTAAGATTTCGAGTGTGTTGCATGGCTTTTCCCATAATGCTGCCAGGGCTAGACTCTGGCTACGGGCAGTTGGTTGGCCATCAACTACCAATGCATCGAAATTGTTTGTGTGTAGCAAGCATTTTTCTCGGGAGAGCTACGAGAATTGGAGAAAGGTAGACTTCGGCCTTTCTTATGAAAGCAGTTTGTATCTAGACAAAAGATGCGGTACCAAGTCCCCAGGACTTGTACATCCCTTCAAAGCAGGTATGTGTCTACATTTTAATCATAACAATTATACTTGCCTTTTGCACTAATTAACCACTTAAAGCTCCATGGCCCGCCGGCAGGTCATCGCGTTGTTAAGTTCAAAACTATGCTATGTTCACAGCTTCTGTGTGTACAGAGGTACTCATGTGATCTTTGGAAAGATTCTTCTGATTCGATTGATACAAACTATTTGAAGATACAATCACAACAGCAGCTACAATCAATGTCTCTGTCAGACTACCAACATACAAACACAGACTTACACTCACTTATGAAGCCTCATAGTAGTCCACTGATCGAAGTAGTACACTGGCAAAGGTACTAAATGATCCAATCAAGTAAGTCCAAAACACATTATTACATCAATAAATACCCACGGACTCTATCATTTCAAATTACCAGCAGATGTTCCTAAACTTTCACGTATTCTCCATGATAACTTCTGTTCACTTATTTTATCTTTTGACTTCAAAATGGCCGCAGAACTCTGACCTTTCAATTTACACCTCATTTGAACCAATAGGAGCTTCCATGTCCTGTTCATAACCTGCAATATCCAATGAGAGTATGTGTTGATGGGAAGTGCCTTCCCTTTTCCTTCATGAAAAGCTTGAGCCTATTGCAACCAATTGTGTGGATGGCTGGTTTTGGTCTTCTCTGATTAGCTAGCTACCATTCCGACACTTCTACCATCCATGCTGCCTCTGTTCCATCCATGTTTGTAGGATACATGGCATCATGGACTCTATCAAATATTAACAGATATTACATGAAAACCTGACTGCCTCTGCCAGAAAGTTTCAAATGGATTGTCCATTTTTTCCATTAAAATTGGATATTCCAGCAGGACAATGATCCAAAACATACATCAAAATCAAAACAAAAATGGTTTACTGACGACAAAATAAAGAAGAGAGTCCACCAGCGTGGACCTCAAAAAAGGGAGGTAGCACAAAGTATTGTTGTAGTGTTAATTACAGTTGTTTGAGTTACAATTATTTTATATGTCTTTAATAATGAGTCTGGTATTAGCCAACCAAATGTGGCTACGTCATTATACCGGAACTGGTTGACTGTGTTGTTATGTTTTTAAGGCAGTATGCTCGTAGGCTCCGGTGCGGATAGTTGTTGACAAACCCATCAGCACTGGGCAAGAGCATAACTCCTTTGTTGTAAGTTTGTGCTTTTAATAAGTAAGTAAAGTTCCTGCAACGGATTCTCTTTGTTGTGTGATTCTCTTCATGCCTCCAAGGACACTTATAAGCCAAGACAAAAGCACAACAAGTGGTGTCAGAAGCTGAGCGAGAAAGAAATTCATCGTCAGATTGTGAGTGTTGTGAGTCGCTGGGATATCCTCCGTGTAGTGACTTTATGATTCAATTGAAGTAATAATCACTGCAAAACGCGATGTGAAGCAGTATTAAAAACCGATGGGCCACGTTTATTTTTTGTGCTATCTGTAAATCCGGAGAAAAAAGAGGCACGGGGTCTCCCTTCTCCCAGTGGAGGGGGCGGTGCAGGCAGTCTGACACGTTTCACAGACATTACTACACAGCCCTGCAATTCTATATTGAAACTCACAATTCACAGAATGTATTTCAGTATCTAAAGACTAATAGACGCATACGGAGCCCTGCTAGTCCAACTTCCTCCACACCTGGCCCGGATGTGAGACCCAGAAGCCGTGTGCAGGGACCCAGCCATTATAATGGCTCTTTCAACTTGGGTTCAAACGCTCACGCACCTTCAACTACTTCAGCATCCACCAATTACCTCACAGCCCTTCGTGGTAGAGCTCCAGATGGACCTAAAGCTAAACTTAATGCATATGATGGTAAAGATGACTGGGACTCCTTCATCATTCCTTTTGAGCAAAATGCTGTCATTTACAGATGGCGCACAGTGGGGAGAGTGCATAAACTCCATGAATGTCTACCGGGAGCTGTTGTCAGATATCTGTGCTCATTACCCGAACACATACGTGAAGATTACTGTCTGCAGAAAGAACAACTGGCTTTCCGATTTGGCCAAAAAGAGCCTCCCACCACAGCACTGAGACTGGGTGAACTGCGCCAGTCTAAAGAAACTGTTTTTGAGTTTGCTGAGGAGGTTCACAGGCTGGTCATTTCAGCTTATCCTGGAGTTGATACTGAGCTCAGGGAGCAAATTTCTGCTGATGCTTTTCTCAAAGGGTTGCGCAACCAGAAAGTGGCATATTAGGTTATGAACCGTGACCCTGTATCGCTGGATGAGGCACATCGGTTAGTTTCATCTTATGAACACAACTTCAAAGCCACACTCGAACGTGACTTTGATCAGAAGGGGAGGACACAGAGTATCCTGGGCTGATCAAAATATGGACTCTGATGAGGAGCCACAGGCCTTGCAATCACATAGCGTGCAGTCACAGGGCTACCTTACACAGGGCCAGTTGCAAACACTCATTGATAAAATTGATAAGCTCCAATTAGCAGTAGACAGTCTACCTCCCTCTCCTGTTGCTCTCCCTCCTACCGTAAGACCCACCCAGCAGATAAATCCCAGTATGGCAGTCCAGTCAGAAAGGGGACGTGCAGCTCAGACCTCTTCAAGTCAGACAGATACAGACAGCAAAATACCAGCTGCATCAGAGCTTTTAGCGGGCCATGTTTCCAGTGTGGGGAAGAGAGACATTACAAACGAAGCTGCTCACGGTCCCCTAGTCCACCCACGAGTCCCCCTGTAAATATTGCTGCCAAAATGAAGCCCAAAGTAACAATCGCAATTAATATGCAGAGCAGAGTCCGTCTATTGTATATGTGAGCAGAGCTGAGAGTAGAGGTCCCAGGTTAATAATCTTGGCGTCTGTTGATGGCATACCAGTTAATGCAGTTATAGACACTGGTGCTGAGGCTACAATCATGTCTGAGGAGACATACACAAATTACCGGTTAAATCATCTTCAGAACATGTGTCTCCGCAATGCAGAAACTGGAAGGGAGATGTCGGCAACAGGCGGAGTGAAAGTGGAGTTCACAATTGGCACAAAAGTGTTGGAGTGGACAGTTTGCATTGCACCAATTCGTGATGCCCTGCTCCTGGGCTTAGATTTTTTAAAAGCTGCTGATTTCACCATACATCCCTCTGGTAAAGTTTTCATGGGCTCTGAACTCATCCCATCCTATATATCTGAAGGCAAGGGGCCAGACTATGCCATTTCAAGAGTGCTGTTAGAGAGTGATTTCACTGTGCTGCCAGAGTGTGAATGTTTAGTTTGGGGTTTGGCAGAAGACCCAAAACTAGAACCCCTAGCAGTTGTCAGATTTACTAGACAGTTTCGTCACTATTTACTGGGGTCTAACTTCACACTGCAGACAGATCACAGCAGTCTAACGTGGCTATACAGGTTGAAGTGACCAGAAGGTCAACTTCCTCAATGGCTTGAAGAACTCAGCCAATACAACTTTTTCATCAAACATAGGCCGGGTGCACACCACTCCAACGCTGACGCACTATACCGAAGGATGCTGGATGTGGAACTTTGTGACTGTTATCAAGCAGGAAAAGCGCTTGATAGCTGACCATGCAAGGGCTGTCCTTTCTGTTGAAAGCTCCACCACCAATGGGCCAGATTCGAAGAAGATGTTGATGTTATCCCCTTGGCAATAAGACATACATGCTCTCTTGATGATCAGAATGAGGGTAGTTGCACTGACATTCCCAGTTATGTTAATGCAGTAGGTGATGACAATCCAGGTCCTTCCACAAACTGACTGCAACCACTGGGCCTCAATGGTCTCAGGGAAGAACAGTTGGCTGACCCAGATCTTTCACTTCTCCATAAATGGATGTCTGATGGTTCTTTGCCTGCTAAGGAAGAGGTCATGAT